>NW_027275303.1:0-62450 GCF_030028105.1 Mobula birostris
TAATGGAAACACTTTAGATTAACTTCCCACATGATTCTGAGATGTCTGAAAGTTGATTCATACGTGTGCACATCAAGACAAAAAAGTTGTTTTCTCAGTGCATGCAAAGCTTTGACAATACCAATAGTATACATTTCAATTTTACACCAAAGCACTTACTGCAAACCTAATGGAAACACTTTAGGTTAACTTCCCACATGATTCTGAGATGTCTGAAAGTTGTTTTTTACCTGTGCACATAAAGACAAAAATGTTGATTTCACAGTGAATAGAATGCTTTGACATAAAAGTAGTATACATTTCAATTGTACTCAAAAGTCCTGACTGCAAACCTAATGGATACAGCTTAGGTTAACTTCCCACATGATTCTGAGATGTCTGAAAGTTGTTTCATAGCTGTGCACATCAAGACAAAAAAGTTGTTTTCTCAGTGCATGCAATGCTTTTAGAATACAAATAGTATACATTTCAATGTTACACCAAAGCACTTACTGCAAACCTAATGGAAACACCTTAGGTTAACTTTCCACATGATTATGAGTAGTTTCAAAGTTGTTTCATGTCTGTACACATCAACAAAAAAAAGTTGTTATCTCAGTGCATGCAATGCATAGACAATACAAATAGCATACATTTCAATTTTCCACCAGAGCACTTACTGCAAACCTAATGGAAACACTTTAGATTAACTTCCCACATGATTCTGAGATGTCTGAAAGTTGTTTCATACCTGTGCACATCAAGACAAAAAAGTTGTTTTCTCAGTGCATGCAAAGCTTTGACAATACCAATAGTATACATTTCAATTTTACACCAAAGCACTTACTGCAAACCTAATGGAAACACCTTAGGTTAACTTTCCACATGATTATGAGTAGTTTGAAAGTTGTTTCATGGCTGTACACATCAACACAAAAAAGTTGTTATCTCAGTGCATGCAATGCTTAGACAATACAAATAGCATACATTTCAATTTTCCACCAAAGCACTTACTGCAAACCTAATGGAAACACTTTAGGTTAACTTCCCACATGATTCTGAGATGTCTGAAAGTTGTTTCATAGCTGTGCACATCAAGACAAAAAAGTTGTTTTCTCAGTGCATGCAATGCTTTTACAATACAAATAGTATACATTTCAATGTTACACCAAAGCACTTACTGCAAACCTAATGGAAACACCTTAGGTTAACTTTCCACATGATTATGAGTAGTTTCAAAGTTGTTTCATGTCTGTACACATCAACAAAAAAAAGTTGTTATCTCAGTGCATGCAATGCTTAGACAATACAAATAGCATACATTTCAATTTTCCACCAAAGCACTTACTGCAAACCTAATGGAAACACTTTAGATTAACTTCCCACATGATTCTGAGATGTCTGAAAGTTGTTTCATACCTGTGCACATCAAGACAAAAAAGTTGTTTTCTCAGTGCATGCAAAGCTTTGACAATACAAATACTATACATTTCAATTTTACACCAAAGCACTTACTGCAAACCTAATGGAAACACCTTAGGTTAACTTTCCACATGATTATGAGTAGTTTGAAAGTTGTTTCATGGCTGTACACATCAACACAAAAAAGTTGTTATCTCAGTGCATGCAATGCTTAGACAATACAAATAGCATACATTTCAATTTTCCACCAAAGCACTTACTGCAAACCTAATGGAAACACTTTAGGTTAACTTCCCACATGATTCTGAGATGTCTGAAAGTTGTTTCATGGCTGTACACATCAACACAAAAAAGTTGTTATCTCAGTGCATGCAATGCTTAGACAATACAAATAGCATACATTTCAATTTTCCACCAAAGCACTTACTGCAAACCTAATGGAAACACTTTAGGTTAACTTCCCACATGATTCTGAGATGTCTGAAAGTTGTTTCATACTTGTGCACATAAAGACAAAAAAGTTGATTTCACAGTGAATAGAATGCTTTGACATAAAAGTAGTATACATTTCAATTGTACTCAAAAGTCCTGACTGCAAACCTAATAGATACAGCTTAGGTTAACTTTCCACATGATTATGAGTAGTTCGAAAGCTGTTTCATGGCTGTACACATCAACACAAAAAAGTTGTTATCTCAGTGCATGCAATGCTTAGTCAATACAATTAGTATACATTTCAATTTTACAGCAAAGCACTTACTGCAAACCTAATGGAAACACTTTAGGTTAACTTCCCACATGATTCTGAGATGTCTGAAAGTTGTTTCATAGCTGTGCACATAAAGACAAAAAAGTTGTTTTCTCAGTGCATGCAAAGCTTTGACAATACAAATAGTATACATTTCATTTTTACACCAAAGCACTTACTGCAAACCTAATGGAAACACCTTAGGTTAACTTTCCACATGATTATGAGTAGTTTGAAAGTTGTTTCATGGCTGTACACATCAACACAAAAAAGTTGTTATCTCAGTGAATAGAATGCTTTGACATAAAAGTAGTATACATTTCAATTGTACTCAAAAGTCCTGACTGCAAACCTAATGGAAACACCTTAGGTTAACTTTCCACATGAGTATGACTAGGTTTAAAGTTGTTTCATGCCTCAGTTCATCAAGACAAAAAAGTTTCTTTCTCAGTGCTACTATGCTCTGACATTAAGGTAGTATACATCTCAATTTTACTCCAAAGTACTTACTGCAAACAAATGGAAACACCTAAGGTTAACTTCCCACATGATTATTAGTAGTTTGAAAGTTGTTTCCTGGCTGTACACATCAACACAAAAAAGTTGTTATCTCAGTGCATGCAATGCTTAGACAATACAAATAGTATACATTTCAATTTTACACCAAAGCACTTACTGCAAATCTAATGGAAACACTTTAGATTAACTTCCCACATGATTCTGAGATGTCTGAAAGTTGATTCATACGTGTGCACATCAAGACAAAAAAGTTGTTTTCTCAGTGCATGCAAAGCTTTGACAATACCAATAGTATACATTTCAATTTTACACCAAAGCACTTACTGCAAACCTAATGGAAACACCTTAGGTTAACTTTCCACATCATTATGAGTAGTTTGAAAGTTGTTTCATGGCTGTAGACATCAACACAAAAAAGTTGTTATCTCAGTGCATGCAATGCTTAGACAATACAAATAGCATACATTTCAATTTTCCACCAAAGCACTTACTGCAAACCTAATGGAAACACTTTAGGTTAACTTCCCACATGATTCTGAGATGTCTGAAAGTTGTTTTTTACCTGTGCACATAAAGACAAAAATGTTGATTTCACAGTGAATAGAATGCTTTGACATAAAAGTAGTATACATTTCAATTGTACTCAAAAGTCCTGACTGCAAACCTAATGGATACAGCTTAGGTTAACTTTCCACATGATTATGAGTAGTTTGAAAGCTGTTTCATGGCTGTATACATCAACACAAAAAAGTTGTTATCTCAGGGCATGCAATGCTTAGACAATACAATTAGTATACATTTCAATTTTACAGCAAAGCACTTACTGCAAACCTAATGGAAACACTTTAGGTTAACTTCCCACATGATTCTGAGATGTCTGAAAGTTCTTTCATACTTGTGCACATAAAGACAAAAAAGTTGATTTCACAGTGAATAGAATGCTTTGACATAAAAGTAGTATACATTTCAATTGTACTCAAAAGTCCTGACTGCAAACCTAATGGAAACACCTTAGGTTAACTTTCCACATGAGTATGACCAGGTTTAAAGTTGTTTCATGCCTCAGTTCATCAAGACAAAAAAGTTTCTTTCTCAGTGCTACTATGCTCTGACATTAAGGTAGTATACATCTCAATTTTACTCCAAAGTACTTACTGCAAACAAATGGAAACACCTAAGGTTAACTTCCCACATGATTATTAGTAGCTTGAAAGTTGTTTCCTGGCTGTACACATCAACACAAAAAAGTTGTTATCTCAGTGCATGCAATGCTTAGACAATACAAATAGTATACATTTCAATTTTACACCAAAGCACTTACTGCAAATCTAATGGAAACACTTTAGATTAACTTCCCACATGATTCTGAGATGTCTGAAAGTTGATTCATACGTGTGCACATCAAGACAAAAAAGTTGTTTTCTCAGTGCATGCAAAGCTTTGACAATACCAATAGTATACATTTCAATTTTACACCAAAGCACTTACTGCAAACCTAATGGAAACACTTTAGGTTAACTTCCCACATGATTCTGAGATGTCTGAAAGTTGTTTTTTACCTGTGCACATAAAGACAAAAATGTTGATTTCACAGTGAATAGAATGCTTTGACATAAAAGTAGTATACATTTCAATTGTACTCAAAAGTCCTGACTGCAAACCTAATGGATACAGCTTAGGTTAACTTCCCACATGATTCTGAGATGTCTGAAAGTTGTTTCATAGCTGTGCACATCAAGACAAAAAAGTTGTTTTCTCAGTGCATGCAATGCTTTTAGAATACAAATAGTATACATTTCAATGTTACACCAAAGCACTTACTGCAAACCTAATGGTAACACCTTAGGTTAACTTTCCACATGATTATGAGTAGTTTCAAAGTTGTTTCATGTCTGTACACATCAACAAAAAAAAGTTGTTATCTCAGTGCATGCAATGCATAGACAATACAAATAGCATACATTTCAATTTTCCACCAGAGCACTTACTGCAAACCTAATGGAAACACTTTAGATTAACTTCCCACATGATTCTGAGATGTCTGAAAGTTGTTTCATACCTGTGCACATCAAGACAAAAAAGTTGTTTTCTCAGTGCATGCAAAGCTTTGACAATACCAATAGTATACATTTCAATTTTACACCAAAGCACTTACTGCAAACCTAATGGAAACACCTTAGGTTAACTTTCCACATGATTATGAGTAGTTTGAAAGTTGTTTCATGGCTGTACACATCAACACAAAAAAGTTGTTATCTCAGTGCATGCAATGCTTAGACAATACAAATAGCATACATTTCAATTTTCCACCAAAGCACTTACTGCAAACCTAATGGAAACACTTTAGGTTAACTTCCCACATGATTCTGAGATGTCTGAAAGTTGTTTCATAGCTGTGCACATCAAGACAAAAAAGTTGTTTTCTCAGTGCATGCAATGCTTTTACAATACAAATAGTATACATTTCAATGTTACACCAAAGCACTTACTGCAAACCTAATGGAAACACCTTAGGTTAACTTTCCACATGATTATGAGTAGTTTCAAAGTTGTTTCATGTCTGTACACATCAACAAAAAAAAGTTGTTATCTCAGTGCATGCAATGCTTAGACAATACAAATAGCATACATTTCAATTTTCCACCAAAGCACTTACTGCAAACCTAATGGAAACACTTTAGATTAACTTCCCACATGATTCTGAGATGTCTGAAAGTTGTTTCATACCTGTGCACATCAAGACAAAAAAGTTGTTTTCTCAGTGCATGCAAAGCTTTGACAATACAAATACTATACATTTCAATTTTACACCAAAGCACTTACTGCAAACCTAATGGAAACACCTTAGGTTAACTTTCCACATGATTATGAGTAGTTTGAAAGCTGTTTCATGGCTGTATACATCAACACAAAAAAGTTGTTATCTCAGTGCATGCAATGCTTAGTCAATACAATTAGTATACATTTCAATTTTACAGCAAAGCACTTACTGCAAACCTAATGGAAACACTTTAGGTTAACTTCCCACATGATTCTGAGATGTCTGAAAGTTGTTTCATAGCTGTGCACATAAAGACAAAAAAGTTGTTTTCTCAGTGCATGCAAAGCTTTGACAATACAAATAGTATACATTTCATTTTTACACCAAAGCACTTACTGCAAACCTAATGGAAACACCTTAGGTTAACTTTCCACATGATTATGAGTAGTTTGAAAGTTGTTTCATGGCTGTACACATCAACACAAAAAAGTTGTTATCTCAGTGAATAGAATGCTTTGACATAAAAGTAGTATACATTTCAATTGTACTCAAAAGTCCTGACTGCAAACCTAATGGAAACACCTTAGGTTAACTTTCCACATGAGTATGACTAGGTTTAAAGTTGTTTCATGCCTCAGTTCATCAAGACAAAAAAGTTTCTTTCTCAGTGCTACTATGCTCTGACATTAAGGTAGTATACATCTCAATTTTACTCCAAAGTACTTACTGCAAACAAATGGAAACACCTAAGGTTAACTTCCCACATGATTATTAGTAGTTTGAAAGTTGTTTCCTGGCTGTACACATCAACACAAAAAAGTTGTTATCTCAGTGCATGCAATGCTTAGACAATACAAATAGTATACATTTCAATTTTACACCAAAGCACTTACTGCAAATCTAATGGAAACACTTTAGATTAACTTCCCACATGATTCTGAGATGTCTGAAAGTTGATTCATACGTGTGCACATCAAGACAAAAAAGTTGTTTTCTCAGTGCATGCAAAGCTTTGACAATACCAATAGTATACATTTCAATTTTACACCAAAGCACTTACTGCAAACCTAATGGAAACACCTTAGGTTAACTTTCCACATCATTATGAGTAGTTTGAAAGTTGTTTCATGGCTGTAGACATCAACACAAAAAAGTTGTTATCTCAGTGCATGCAATGCTTAGACAATACAAATAGCATACATTTCAATTTTCCACCAAAGCACTTACTGCAAACCTAATGGAAACACTTTAGGTTAACTTCCCACATGATTCTGAGATGTCTGAAAGTTGTTTTTTACCTGTGCACATAAAGACAAAAATGTTGATTTCACAGTGAATAGAATGCTTTGACATAAAAGTAGTATACATTTCAATTGTACTCAAAAGTCCTGACTGCAAACCTAATGGATACAGCTTAGGTTAACTTTCCACATGATTATGAGTAGTTTGAAAGCTGTTTCATGGCTGTATACATCAACACAAAAAAGTTGTTATCTCAGGGCATGCAATGCTTAGACAATACAATTAGTATACATTTCAATTTTACAGCAAAGCACTTACTGCAAACCTAATGGAAACACTTTAGGTTAACTTCCCACATGATTCTGAGATGTCTGAAAGTTCTTTCATACTTGTGCACATAAAGACAAAAAAGTTGATTTCACAGTGAATAGAATGCTTTGACATAAAAGTAGTATACATTTCAATTGTACTCAAAAGTCCTGACTGCAAACCTAATGGAAACACCTTAGGTTAACTTTCCACATGAGTATGACCAGGTTTAAAGTTGTTTCATGCCTCAGTTCATCAAGACAAAAAAGTTTCTTTCTCAGTGCTACTATGCTCTGACATTAAGGTAGTATACATCTCAATTTTACTCCAAAGTACTTACTGCAAACAAATGGAAACACCTAAGGTTAACTTCCCACATGATTCTGAGATGTCTGAAAGTTCTTTCATACTTGTGCACATAAAGACAAAAAAGTTGATTTCACAGTGAATAGAATGCTTTGACATAAAAGTAGTATACATTTCAATTGTACTCAAAAGTCCTGACTGCAAACCTAATGGATACAGCTTAGGTTAACTTTCCACATGATTATGAGTAGTTCGAAAGCTGTTTCATGGCTGTACACATCAACACAAAAAAGTTGTTATCTCAGTGCATGCAATGCTTAGTCAATACAATTAGTATACATTTCAATTTTACAGCAAAGCACTTACTGCAAACCTAATGGAAACACTTTAGGTTAACTTCCCACATGATTCTGAGATGTCTGAAAGTTGTTTCATACCTATGCACATAAAGACAAAAAAGTTGATTTCACAGTGAATAGAATGCTTTGACATAAAAGTAGTATACATTTCAATTGTACTCAAAAGTCCTGACTGCAAACCTAATGGAAACACCTTAGGTTAACTTTCCACATGAGTATGACCAGGTTTAAAGTTGTTTCATGCCTCAGTTCATCAAGACAAAAAAGTTTCTTTCTCAGTGCTACTATGCTCTGACATTAAGGTAGTATACATCTCAATTTTACTCCAAAGTACTTACTGCAAACAAATGGAAACACCTAAGGTTAACTTCCCACATGATTATTAGTAGTTTGAAAGTTGTTTCCTGGCTGTACACATCAACACAAAAAAGTTGTTATCTCAGTGCATGCAATGCTTAGACAATACAAATAGTATACATTTCAATTTTACACCAAAGCACTTACTGCAAATCTAATGGAAACACTTTAGATTAACTTCCCACATGATTCTGAGATGTCTGAAAGTTGATTCATACGTGTGCACATCAAGACAAAAAAGTTGTTTTCTCAGTGCATGCAAAGCTTTGACAATACCAATAGTATACATTTCAATTTTACACCAAAGCACTTACTGCAAACCTAATGGAAACACCTTAGGTTAACTTTCCACATCATTATGAGTAGTTTGAAAGTTGTTTCATGGCTGTAGACATCAACACAAAAAAGTTGTTATCTCAGTGCATGCAATGCTTAGACAATACAAATAGCATACATTTCAATTTTCCACCAAAGCACTTACTGCAAACCTAATGGAAACACTTTAGGTTAACTTCCCACATGATTCTGAGATGTCTGAAAGTTGTTTTTTACCTGAGCACATAAAGACAAAAATGTTGATTTCACAGTGAATAGAATGCTTTGACATAAAAGTAGTATACATTTCAATTGTACTCAAAAGTCCTGACTGCAAACCTAATGGATACAGCTTAGGTTAACTTTCCACATGATTATGAGTAGTTTGAAAGCTGTTTCATGGCTGTATACATCAACACAAAAAAGTTGTTATCTCAGGGCATGCAATGCTTAGACAATACAATTAGTATACATTTCAATTTTACAGCAAAGCACTTACTGCAAACCTAATGGAAACACTTTAGGTTAACTTCCCACATGATTCTGAGATGTCTGAAAGTTGTTTCATACTTGTGCACATAAAGACAAAAAAGTTGATTTCACAGTGAATAGAATGCTTTGACATAAAAGTAGTATACATTTCAATTGTACTCAAAGGTCCTGACTGCAAACCTAATGGATACAGCTTAGGTTAACTTTCCACATGATTATGAGTAGTTCGAAAGCTGTTTCATGGCTGTACACATCAACACAAAAAAGTTGTTATCTCAGTGCATGCAATGCTTAGTCAATACAATTAGTATACATTTCAATTTTACAGCAAAGCACTTACTGCAAACCTAATGGAAACACTTTAGGTTAACTTCCCACATGATTCTGAGATGTCTGAAAGTTGTTTCATACCTGTGCACATAAAGACAAAAAAGTTGTTTTCTCAGTGAATAGAATGCTTTGACATAAAAGTAGTATACATTTCAATTGTACTCAAAAGTCCTGACTGCAAACCTAATGGAAACACCTTAGGTTAACTTTCCACATGAGTATGACTAGGTTTAAAGTTGTTTCATGCCTCAGTTCATCAAGACAAAAAAGTTTATTTCTCAGTGCTACTATGCTCTGACATTAAGGTAGTATACATCTCAATTTTACTCCAAAGTACTTACTGCAATCAAATGGAAACAACTTAGGTTGACTTTCCACATGATTATGAGTAGTTTGAAAGTTGTTTCATGGCTGTACACATCAACACAAAAAAGTTGTTAACTCAGTGCATGCAATGCTTAGACAATGCAAATAGTATACATTTCAAATTTACACCAAAGCACTTACTGCAAAACTAATGGAAACACTTTAGGTTAACTTCCCACATGATTCTGAGATGTCTGAAAGTTGTTTCATACCTATGCACATAAAGACAAAAAAGTTGATTTCACAGTGAATAGAATGCTTTGACATAAAAGTAGTATACATTTCAATTGTACTCAAAAGTCCTGACTGCAAACCTAATGGAAACACCTTAGGTTAACTTTCCACATGAGTATGACCAGGTTTAAAGTTGTTTCATGCCTCAGTTCATCAAGACAAAAAAGTTTCTTTCTCAGTGCTACTATGCTCTGACATTAAGGTAGTATACATCTCAATTTTACTCCAAAGTACTTACTGCAAACAAATGGAAACACCTAAGGTTAACTTCCCACATGATTATTAGTAGTTTGAAAGTTGTTTCCTGGCTGTACACATCAACACAAAAAAGTTGTTATCTCAGTGCATGCAATGCTTAGACAATACAAATAGTATACATTTCAATTTTACACCAAAGCACTTACTGCAAATCTAATGGAAACACTTTAGATTAACTTCCCACATGATTCTGAGATGTCTGAAAGTTGATTCATACGTGTGCACATCAAGACAAAAAAGTTGTTTTCTCAGTGCATGCAAAGCTTTGACAATACCAATAGTATACATTTCAATTTTACACCAAAGCACTTACTGCAAACCTAATGGAAACACCTTAGGTTAACTTTCCACATCATTATGAGTAGTTTGAAAGTTGTTTCATGGCTGTAGACATCAACACAAAAAAGTTGTTATCTCAGTGCATGCAATGCTTAGACAATACAAATAGCATACATTTCAATTTTCCACCAAAGCACTTACTGCAAACCTAATGGAAACACTTTAGGTTAACTTCCCACATGATTCTGAGATGTCTGAAAGTTGTTTTTTACCTGTGCACATAAAGACAAAAATGTTGATTTCACAGTGAATAGAATGCTTTGACATAAAAGTAGTATACATTTCAATTGTACTCAAAAGTCCTGACTGCAAACCTAATGGATACAGCTTAGGTTAACTTTCCACATGATTATGAGTAGTTTGAAAGCTGTTTCATGGCTGTATACATCAACACAAAAAAGTTGTTATCTCAGGGCATGCAATGCTTAGACAATACAATTAGTATACATTTCAATTTTACAGCAAAGCACTTACTGCAAACCTAATGGAAACACTTTAGGTTAACTTCCCACATGATTCTGAGATGTCTGAAAGTTCTTTCATACTTGTGCACATAAAGACAAAAAAGTTGATTTCACAGTGAATAGAATGCTTTGACATAAAAGTAGTATACATTTCAATTGTACTCAAAAGTCCTGACTGCAAACCTAATGGAAACACCTTAGGTTAACTTTCCACATGAGTATGACCAGGTTTAAAGTTGTTTCATGCCTCAGTTCATCAAGACAAAAAAGTTTCTTTCTCAGTGCTACTATGCTCTGACATTAAGGTAGTATACATCTCAATTTTACTCCAAAGTACTTACTGCAAACAAATGGAAACACCTAAGGTTAACTTCCCACATGATTATTAGTAGCTTGAAAGTTGTTTCCTGGCTGTACACATCAACACAAAAAAGTTGTTATCTCAGTGCATGCAATGCTTAGACAATACAAATAGTATACATTTCAATTTTACACCAAAGCACTTACTGCAAATCTAATGGAAACACTTTAGATTAACTTCCCACATGATTCTGAGATGTCTGAAAGTTGATTCATACGTGTGCACATCAAGACAAAAAAGTTGTTTTCTCAGTGCATGCAAAGCTTTGACAATACCAATAGTATACATTTCAATTTTACACCAAAGCACTTACTGCAAACCTAATGGAAACACCTTAGGTTAACTTTCCACATCATTATGAGTAGTTTGAAAGTTGTTTCATGGCTGTAGACATCAACACAAAAAAGTTGTTATCTCAGTGCATGCAATGCTTAGACAATACAAATAGCATACATTTCAATTTTCCACCAAAGCACTTACTGCAAACCTAATGGAAACACTTTAGGTTAACTTCCCACATGATTCTGAGATGTCTGAAAGTTGTTTTTTACCTGTGCACATAAAGACAAAAATGTTGATTTCACAGTGAATAGAATGCTTTGACATAAAAGTAGTATACATTTCAATTGTACTCAAAAGTCCTGACTGCAAACCTAATGGATACAGCTTAGGTTAACTTTCCACATGATTATGAGTAGTTTGAAAGCTGTTTCATGGCTGTATACATCAACACAAAAAAGTTGTTATCTCAGGGCATGCAATGCTTAGACAATACAATTAGTATACATTTCAATTTTACAGCAAAGCACTTACTGCAAACCTAATGGAAACACTTTAGGTTAACTTCCCACATGATTCTGAGATGTCTGAAAGTTCTTTCATACTTGTGCACATAAAGACAAAAAAGTTGATTTCACAGTGAATAGAATGCTTTGACATAAAAGTAGTATACATTTCAATTGTACTCAAAAGTCCTGACTGCAAACCTAATGGATACAGCTTAGGTTAACTTTCCACATGATTATGAGTAGTTCGAAAGCTGTTTCATGGCTGTACACATCAACACAAAAAAGTTGTTATCTCAGTGCATGCAATGCTTAGTCAATACAATTAGTATACATTTCAATTTTACAGCAAAGCACTTACTGCAAACCTAATGGAAACACTTTAGGTTAACTTCCCACATGATTCTGAGATGTCTGAAAGTTCTTTCATACTTGTGCACATAAAGACAAAAAAGTTGATTTCACAGTGAATAGAATGCTTTGACATAAAAGTAGTATACATTTCAATTGTACTCAAAAGTCCTGACTGCAAACCTAATGGAAACACCTTAGGTTAACTTTCCACATGAGTATGACCAGGTTTAAAGTTGTTTCATGCCTCAGTTCATCAAGACAAAAAAGTTTCTTTCTCAGTGCTACTATGCTCTGACATTAAGGTAGTATACATCTCAATTTTACTCCAAAGTACTTACTGCAAACAAATGGAAACACCTAAGGTTAACTTCCCACATGATTCTGAGATGTCTGAAAGTTCTTTCATACTTGTGCACATAAAGACAAAAAAGTTGATTTCACAGTGAATAGAATGCTTTGACATAAAAGTAGTATACATTTCAATTGTACTCAAAAGTCCTGACTGCAAACCTAATGGATACAGCTTAGGTTAACTTTCCACATGATTATGAGTAGTTCGAAAGCTGTTTCATGGCTGTACACATCAACACAAAAAAGTTGTTATCTCAGTGCATGCAATGCTTAGTCAATACAATTAGTATACATTTCAATTTTACAGCAAAGCACTTACTGCAAACCTAATGGAAACACTTTAGGTTAACTTCCCACATGATTCTGAGATGTCTGAAAGTTGTTTCATACCTATGCACATAAAGACAAAAAAGTTGATTTCACAGTGAATAGAATGCTTTGACATAAAAGTAGTATACATTTCAATTGTACTCAAAAGTCCTGACTGCAAACCTAATGGAAACACCTTAGGTTAACTTTCCACATGAGTATGACCAGGTTTAAAGTTGTTTCATGCCTCAGTTCATCAAGACAAAAAAGTTTCTTTCTCAGTGCTACTATGCTCTGACATTAAGGTAGTATACATCTCAATTTTACTCCAAAGTACTTACTGCAAACAAATGGAAACACCTAAGGTTAACTTCCCACATGATTATTAGTAGTTTGAAAGTTGTTTCCTGGCTGTACACATCAACACAAAAAAGTTGTTATCTCAGTGCATGCAATGCTTAGACAATACAAATAGTATACATTTCAATTTTACACCAAAGCACTTACTGCAAATCTAATGGAAACACTTTAGATTAACTTCCCACATGATTCTGAGATGTCTGAAAGTTGATTCATACGTGTGCACATCAAGACAAAAAAGTTGTTTTCTCAGTGCATGCAAAGCTTTGACAATACCAATAGTATACATTTCAATTTTACACCAAAGCACTTACTGCAAACCTAATGGAAACACCTTAGGTTAACTTTCCACATCATTATGAGTAGTTTGAAAGTTGTTTCATGGCTGTAGACATCAACACAAAAAAGTTGTTATCTCAGTGCATGCAATGCTTAGACAATACAAATAGCATACATTTCAATTTTCCACCAAAGCACTTACTGCAAACCTAATGGAAACACTTTAGGTTAACTTCCCACATGATTCTGAGATGTCTGAAAGTTGTTTTTTACCTGAGCACATAAAGACAAAAATGTTGATTTCACAGTGAATAGAATGCTTTGACATAAAAGTAGTATACATTTCAATTGTACTCAAAAGTCCTGACTGCAAACCTAATGGATACAGCTTAGGTTAACTTTCCACATGATTATGAGTAGTTTGAAAGCTGTTTCATGGCTGTATACATCAACACAAAAAAGTTGTTATCTCAGGGCATGCAATGCTTAGACAATACAATTAGTATACATTTCAATTTTACAGCAAAGCACTTACTGCAAACCTAATGGAAACACTTTAGGTTAACTTCCCACATGATTCTGAGATGTCTGAAAGTTGTTTCATACTTGTGCACATAAAGACAAAAAAGTTGATTTCACAGTGAATAGAATGCTTTGACATAAAAGTAGTATACATTTCAATTGTACTCAAAGGTCCTGACTGCAAACCTAATGGATACAGCTTAGGTTAACTTTCCACATGATTATGAGTAGTTCGAAAGCTGTTTCATGGCTGTACACATCAACACAAAAAAGTTGTTATCTCAGTGCATGCAATGCTTAGTCAATACAATTAGTATACATTTCAATTTTACAGCAAAGCACTTACTGCAAACCTAATGGAAACACTTTAGGTTAACTTCCCACATGATTCTGAGATGTCTGAAAGTTGTTTCATACCTGTGCACATAAAGACAAAAAAGTTGTTTTCTCAGTGAATAGAATGCTTTGACATAAAAGTAGTATACATTTCAATTGTACTCAAAAGTCCTGACTGCAAACCTAATGGAAACACCTTAGGTTAACTTTCCACATGAGTATGACTAGGTTTAAAGTTGTTTCATGCCTCAGTTCATCAAGACAAAAAAGTTTATTTCTCAGTGCTACTATGCTCTGACATTAAGGTAGTATACATCTCAATTTTACTCCAAAGTACTTACTGCAATCAAATGGAAACAACTTAGGTTGACTTTCCACATGATTATGAGTAGTTTGAAAGTTGTTTCATGGCTGTACACATCAACACAAAAAAGTTGTTAACTCAGTGCATGCAATGCTTAGACAATGCAAATAGTATACATTTCAAATTTACACCAAAGCACTTACTGCAAAACTAATGGAAACACTTTAGGTTAACTTCCCACATGATTCTGAGATGTCTGAAAGTTGTTTCATACCTATGCACATAAAGACAAAAAAGTTGATTTCACAGTGAATAGAATGCTTTGACATAAAAGTAGTATACATTTCAATTGTACTCAAAAGTCCTGACTGCAAACCTAATGGAAACACCTTAGGTTAACTTTCCACATGAGTATGACCAGGTTTAAAGTTGTTTCATGCCTCAGTTCATCAAGACAAAAAAGTTTCTTTCTCAGTGCTACTATGCTCTGACATTAAGGTAGTATACATCTCAATTTTACTCCAAAGTACTTACTGCAAACAAATGGAAACACCTAAGGTTAACTTCCCACATGATTATTAGTAGTTTGAAAGTTGTTTCCTGGCTGTACACATCAACACAAAAAAGTTGTTATCTCAGTGCATGCAATGCTTAGACAATACAAATAGTATACATTTCAATTTTACACCAAAGCACTTACTGCAAATCTAATGGAAACACTTTAGATTAACTTCCCACATGATTCTGAGATGTCTGAAAGTTGATTCATACGTGTGCACATCAAGACAAAAAAGTTGTTTTCTCAGTGCATGCAAAGCTTTGACAATACCAATAGTATACATTTCAATTTTACACCAAAGCACTTACTGCAAACCTAATGGAAACACCTTAGGTTAACTTTCCACATCATTATGAGTAGTTTGAAAGTTGTTTCATGGCTGTAGACATCAACACAAAAAAGTTGTTATCTCAGTGCATGCAATGCTTAGACAATACAAATAGCATACATTTCAATTTTCCACCAAAGCACTTACTGCAAACCTAATGGAAACACTTTAGGTTAACTTCCCACATGATTCTGAGATGTCTGAAAGTTGTTTTTTACCTGTGCACATAAAGACAAAAATGTTGATTTCACAGTGAATAGAATGCTTTGACATAAAAGTAGTATACATTTCAATTGTACTCAAAAGTCCTGACTGCAAACCTAATGGATACAGCTTAGGTTAACTTTCCACATGATTATGAGTAGTTTGAAAGCTGTTTCATGGCTGTATACATCAACACAAAAAAGTTGTTATCTCAGGGCATGCAATGCTTAGACAATACAATTAGTATACATTTCAATTTTACAGCAAAGCACTTACTGCAAACCTAATGGAAACACTTTAGGTTAACTTCCCACATGATTCTGAGATGTCTGAAAGTTCTTTCATACTTGTGCACATAAAGACAAAAAAGTTGATTTCACAGTGAATAGAATGCTTTGACATAAAAGTAGTATACATTTCAATTGTACTCAAAAGTCCTGACTGCAAACCTAATGGAAACACCTTAGGTTAACTTTCCACATGAGTATGACCAGGTTTAAAGTTGTTTCATGCCTCAGTTCATCAAGACAAAAAAGTTTCTTTCTCAGTGCTACTATGCTCTGACATTAAGGTAGTATACATCTCAATTTTACTCCAAAGTACTTACTGCAAACAAATGGAAACACCTAAGGTTAACTTCCCACATGATTATTAGTAGCTTGAAAGTTGTTTCCTGGCTGTACACATCAACACAAAAAAGTTGTTATCTCAGTGCATGCAATGCTTAGACAATACAAATAGTATACATTTCAATTTTACACCAAAGCACTTACTGCAAATCTAATGGAAACACTTTAGATTAACTTCCCACATGATTCTGAGATGTCTGAAAGTTGATTCATACGTGTGCACATCAAGACAAAAAAGTTGTTTTCTCAGTGCATGCAAAGCTTTGACAATACCAATAGTATACATTTCAATTTTACACCAAAGCACTTACTGCAAACCTAATGGAAACACCTTAGGTTAACTTTCCACATCATTATGAGTAGTTTGAAAGTTGTTTCATGGCTGTAGACATCAACACAAAAAAGTTGTTATCTCAGTGCATGCAATGCTTAGACAATACAAATAGCATACATTTCAATTTTCCACCAAAGCACTTACTGCAAACCTAATGGAAACACTTTAGGTTAACTTCCCACATGATTCTGAGATGTCTGAAAGTTGTTTTTTACCTGTGCACATAAAGACAAAAATGTTGATTTCACAGTGAATAGAATGCTTTGACATAAAAGTAGTATACATTTCAATTGTACTCAAAAGTCCTGACTGCAAACCTAATGGATACAGCTTAGGTTAACTTTCCACATGATTATGAGTAGTTTGAAAGCTGTTTCATGGCTGTATACATCAACACAAAAAAGTTGTTATCTCAGGGCATGCAATGCTTAGACAATACAATTAGTATACATTTCAATTTTACAGCAAAGCACTTACTGCAAACCTAATGGAAACACTTTAGGTTAACTTCCCACATGATTCTGAGATGTCTGAAAGTTCTTTCATACTTGTGCACATAAAGACAAAAAAGTTGATTTCACAGTGAATAGAATGCTTTGACATAAAAGTAGTATACATTTCAATTGTACTCAAAAGTCCTGACTGCAAACCTAATGGAAACACCTTAGGTTAACTTTCCACATGAGTATGACCAGGTTTAAAGTTGTTTCATGCCTCAGTTCATCAAGACAAAAAAGTTTCTTTCTCAGTGCTACTATGCTCTGACATTAAGGTAGTATACATCTCAATTTTACTCCAAAGTACTTACTGCAAACAAATGGAAACACCTAAGGTTAACTTCCCACATGATTATTAGTAGCTTGAAAGTTGTTTCCTGGCTGTACACATCAACACAAAAAAGTTGTTATCTCAGTGCATGCAATGCTTAGACAATACAAATAGTATACATTTCAATTTTACACCAAAGCACTTACTGCAAATCTAATGGAAACACTTTAGATTAACTTCCCACATGATTCTGAGATGTCTGAAAGTTGATTCATACGTGTGCACATCAAGACAAAAAAGTTGTTTTCTCAGTGCATGCAAAGCTTTGACAATACCAATAGTATACATTTCAATTTTACACCAAAGCACTTACTGCAAACCTAATGGAAACACCTTAGGTTAACTTTCCACATCATTATGAGTAGTTTGAAAGTTGTTTCATGGCTGTAGACATCAACACAAAAAAGTTGTTATCTCAGTGCATGCAATGCTTAGACAATACAAATAGCATACATTTCAATTTTCCACCAAAGCACTTACTGCAAACCTAATGGAAACACTTTAGGTTAACTTCCCACATGATTCTGAGATGTCTGAAAGTTGTTTTTTACCTGTGCACATAAAGACAAAAATGTTGATTTCACAGTGAATAGAATGCTTTGACATAAAAGTAGTATACATTTCAATTGTACTCAAAAGTCCTGACTGCAAACCTAATGGATACAGCTTAGGTTAACTTTCCACATGATTATGAGTAGTTTGAAAGCTGTTTCATGGCTGTATACATCAACACAAAAAAGTTGTTATCTCAGGGCATGCAATGCTTAGACAATACAATTAGTATACATTTCAATTTTACAGCAAAGCACTTACTGCAAACCTAATGGAAACACTTTAGGTTAACTTCCCACATGATTCTGAGATGTCTGAAAGTTCTTTCATACTTGTGCACATAAAGACAAAAAAGTTGATTTCACAGTGAATAGAATGCTTTGACATAAAAGTAGTATACATTTCAATTGTACTCAAAAGTCCTGACTGCAAACCTAATGGATACAGCTTAGGTTAACTTTCCACATGATTATGAGTAGTTCGAAAGCTGTTTCATGGCTGTACACATCAACACAAAAAAGTTGTTATCTCAGTGCATGCAATGCTTAGTCAATACAATTAGTATACATTTCAATTTTACAGCAAAGCACTTACTGCAAACCTAATGGAAACACTTTAGATTAACTTCCCACATGATTCTGAGATGTCTGAAAGTTGATTCATACGTGTGCACATCAAGACAAAAAAGTTGTTTTCTCAGTGCATGCAAAGCTTTGACAATACCAATAGTATACATTTCAATTTTACACCAAAGCACTTACTGCAAACCTAATGGAAACACCTTAGGTTAACTTTCCACATCATTATGAGTAGTTTGAAAGTTGTTTCATGGCTGTAGACATCAACACAAAAAAGTTGTTATCTCAGTGCATGCAATGCTTAGACAATACAAATAGCATACATTTCAATTTTCCACCAAAGCACTTACTGCAAACCTAATGGAAACACTTTAGGTTAACTTCCCACATGATTCTGAGATGTCTGAAAGTTGTTTTTTACCTGTGCACATAAAGACAAAAATGTTGATTTCACAGTGAATAGAATGCTTTGACATAAAAGTAGTATACATTTCAATTGTACTCAAAAGTCCTGACTGCAAACCTAATGGATACAGCTTAGGTTAACTTTCCACATGATTATGAGTAGTTTGAAAGCTGTTTCATGGCTGTATACATCAACACAAAAAAGTTGTTATCTCAGGGCATGCAATGCTTAGACAATACAATTAGTATACATTTCAATTTTACAGCAAAGCACTTACTGCAAACCTAATGGAAACACTTTAGGTTAACTTCCCACATGATTCTGAGATGTCTGAAAGTTCTTTCATACTTGTGCACATAAAGACAAAAAAGTTGATTTCACAGTGAATAGAATGCTTTGACATAAAAGTAGTATACATTTCAATTGTACTCAAAAGTCCTGACTGCAAACCTAATGGAAACACCTTAGGTTAACTTTCCACATGAGTATGACCAGGTTTAAAGTTGTTTCATGCCTCAGTTCATCAAGACAAAAAAGTTTCTTTCTCAGTGCTACTATGCTCTGACATTAAGGTAGTATACATCTCAATTTTACTCCAAAGTACTTACTGCAAACAAATGGAAACACCTAAGGTTAACTTCCCACATGATTATTAGTAGCTTGAAAGTTGTTTCCTGGCTGTACACATCAACACAAAAAAGTTGTTATCTCAGTGCATGCAATGCTTAGACAATACAAATAGTATACATTTCAATTTTACACCAAAGCACTTACTGCAAATCTAATGGAAACACTTTAGATTAACTTCCCACATGATTCTGAGATGTCTGAAAGTTGATTCATACGTGTGCACATCAAGACAAAAAAGTTGTTTTCTCAGTGCATGCAAAGCTTTGACAATACCAATAGTATACATTTCAATTTTACACCAAAGCACTTACTGCAAACCTAATGGAAACACCTTAGGTTAACTTTCCACATCATTATGAGTAGTTTGAAAGTTGTTTCATGGCTGTAGACATCAACACAAAAAAGTTGTTATCTCAGTGCATGCAATGCTTAGACAATACAAATAGCATACATTTCAATTTTCCACCAAAGCACTTACTGCAAACCTAATGGAAACACTTTAGGTTAACTTCCCACATGATTCTGAGATGTCTGAAAGTTGTTTTTTACCTGTGCACATAAAGACAAAAATGTTGATTTCACAGTGAATAGAATGCTTTGACATAAAAGTAGTATACATTTCAATTGTACTCAAAAGTCCTGACTGCAAACCTAATGGATACAGCTTAGGTTAACTTTCCACATGATTATGAGTAGTTTGAAAGCTGTTTCATGGCTGTATACATCAACACAAAAAAGTTGTTATCTCAGGGCATGCAATGCTTAGACAATACAATTAGTATACATTTCAATTTTACAGCAAAGCACTTACTGCAAACCTAATGGAAACACTTTAGGTTAACTTCCCACATGATTCTGAGATGTCTGAAAGTTCTTTCATACTTGTGCACATAAAGACAAAAAAGTTGATTTCACAGTGAATAGAATGCTTTGACATAAAAGTAGTATACATTTCAATTGTACTCAAAAGTCCTGACTGCAAACCTAATGGATACAGCTTAGGTTAACTTTCCACATGATTATGAGTAGTTCGAAAGCTGTTTCATGGCTGTACACATCAACACAAAAAAGTTGTTATCTCAGTGCATGCAATGCTTAGTCAATACAATTAGTATACATTTCAATTTTACAGCAAAGCACTTACTGCAAACCTAATGGAAACACTTTAGGTTAACTTCCCACATGATTCTGAGATGTCTGAAAGTTGTTTCATACCTATGCACATAAAGACAAAAAAGTTGATTTCACAGTGAATAGAATGCTTTGACATAAAAGTAGTATACATTTCAATTGTACTCAAAAGTCCTGACTGCAAACCTAATGGAAACACCTTAGGTTAACTTTCCACATGAGTATGACCAGGTTTAAAGTTGTTTCATGCCTCAGTTCATCAAGACAAAAAAGTTTCTTTCTCAGTGCTACTATGCTCTGACATTAAGGTAGTATACATCTCAATTTTACTCCAAAGTACTTACTGCAAACAAATGGAAACACCTAAGGTTAACTTCCCACATGATTATTAGTAGTTTGAAAGTTGTTTCCTGGCTGTACACATCAACACAAAAAAGTTGTTATCTCAGTGCATGCAATGCTTAGACAATACAAATAGTATACATTTCAATTTTACACCAAAGCACTTACTGCAAATCTAATGGAAACACTTTAGATTAACTTCCCACATGATTCTGAGATGTCTGAAAGTTGATTCATACGTGTGCACATCAAGACAAAAAAGTTGTTTTCTCAGTGCATGCAAAGCTTTGACAATACCAATAGTATACATTTCAATTTTACACCAAAGCACTTACTGCAAACCTAATGGAAACACCTTAGGTTAACTTTCCACATCATTATGAGTAGTTTGAAAGTTGTTTCATGGCTGTAGACATCAACACAAAAAAGTTGTTATCTCAGTGCATGCAATGCTTAGACAATACAAATAGCATACATTTCAATTTTCCACCAAAGCACTTACTGCAAACCTAATGGAAACACTTTAGGTTAACTTCCCACATGATTCTGAGATGTCTGAAAGTTGTTTTTTACCTGTGCACATAAAGACAAAAATGTTGATTTCACAGTGAATAGAATGCTTTGACATAAAAGTAGTATACATTTCAATTGTACTCAAAAGTCCTGACTGCAAACCTAATGGATACAGCTTAGGTTAACTTTCCACATGATTATGAGTAGTTTGAAAGCTGTTTCATGGCTGTATACATCAACACAAAAAAGTTGTTATCTCAGGGCATGCAATGCTTAGACAATACAATTAGTATACATTTCAATTTTACAGCAAAGCACTTACTGCAAACCTAATGGAAACACTTTAGGTTAACTTCCCACATGATTCTGAGATGTCTGAAAGTTCTTTCATACTTGTGCACATAAAGACAAAAAAGTTGATTTCACAGTGAATAGAATGCTTTGACATAAAAGTAGTATACATTTCAATTGTACTCAAAAGTCCTGACTGCAAACCTAATGGATACAGCTTAGGTTAACTTTCCACATGATTATGAGTAGTTCGAAAGCTGTTTCATGGCTGTACACATCAACACAAAAAAGTTGTTATCTCAGTGCATGCAATGCTTAGTCAATACAATTAGTATACATTTCAATTTTACAGCAAAGCACTTACTGCAAACCTAATGGAAACACTTTAGGTTAACTTCCCACATGATTCTGAGATGTCTGAAAGTTGTTTCATACCTATGCACATAAAGACAAAAAAGTTGATTTCACAGTGAATAGAATGCTTTGACATAAAAGTAGTATACATTTCAATTGTACTCAAAAGTCCTGACTGCAAACCTAATGGAAACACCTTAGGTTAACTTTCCACATGAGTATGACCAGGTTTAAAGTTGTTTCATGCCTCAGTTCATCAAGACAAAAAAGTTTCTTTCTCAGTGCTACTATGCTCTGACATTAAGGTAGTATACATCTCAATTTTACTCCAAAGTACTTACTGCAAACAAATGGAAACACCTAAGGTTAACTTCCCACATGATTATTAGTAGTTTGAAAGTTGTTTCCTGGCTGTACACATCAACACAAAAAAGTTGTTATCTCAGTGCATGCAATGCTTAGACAATACAAATAGTATACATTTCAATTTTACACCAAAGCACTTACTGCAAATCTAATGGAAACACTTTAGATTAACTTCCCACATGATTCTGAGATGTCTGAAAGTTGATTCATACGTGTGCACATCAAGACAAAAAAGTTGTTTTCTCAGTGCATGCAAAGCTTTGACAATACCAATAGTATACATTTCAATTTTACACCAAAGCACTTACTGCAAACCTAATGGAAACACCTTAGGTTAACTTTCCACATCATTAGGAGTAGTTTGAAAGTTGTTTCATGGCTGTAGACATCAACACAAAAAAGTTGTTATCTCAGTGCATGCAATGCTTAGACAATACAAATAGCATACATTTCAATTTTCCACCAAAGCACTTACTGCAAACCTAATGGAAACACTTTAGGTTAACTTCCCACATGATTCTGAGATGTCTGAAAGTTGTTTTTTACCTGAGCACATAAAGACAAAAATGTTGATTTCACAGTGAATAGAATGCTTTGACATAAAAGTAGTATACATTTCAATTGTACTCAAAAGTCCTGACTGCAAACCTAATGGATACAGCTTAGGTTAACTTTCCACATGATTATGAGTAGTTTGAAAGCTGTTTCATGGCTGTATACATCAACACAAAAAAGTTGTTATCTCAGGGCATGCAATGCTTAGACAATACAATTAGTATACATTTCAATTTTACAGCAAAGCACTTACTGCAAACCTAATGGAAACACTTTAGGTTAACTTCCCACATGATTCTGAGATGTCTGAAAGTTGTTTCATACCTGTGCACATAAAGACAAAAAAGTTGTTTTCTCAGTGAATAGAATGCTTTGACATAAAAGTAGTATACATTTCAATTGTACTCAAAAGTCCTGACTGCAAACCTAATGGAAACACCTTAGGTTAACTTTCCACATGAGTATGACTAGGTTTAAAGTTGTTTCATGCCTCAGTTCATCAAGACAAAAAAGTTTATTTCTCAGTGCTACTATGCTCTGACATTAAGGTAGTATACATCTCAATTTTACTCCAAAGTACTTACTGCAATCAAATGGAAACACCTTAGGTTGACTTTCCACATGATTATGAGTAGTTTGAAAGTTGTTTCATGGCTGTACACATCAACACAAAAAAGTTGTTAACTCAGTGCATGCAATGCTTAGACAATGCAAATAGTATACATTTCAAATTTACACCAAAGCACTTACTGCAAAACTAATGGAAACACTTTAGGTTAACTTCCCACATGATTCTGAGATGTCTGAAAGTTGTTTCATACCTATGCACATAAAGACAAAAAAGTTGATTTCACAGTGAATAGAATGCTTTGACATAAAAGTAGTATACATTTCAATTGTACTCAAAAGTCCTGACTGCAAACCTAATGGAAACACCTTAGGTTAACTTTCCACATGAGTATGACCAGGTTTAAAGTTGTTTCATGCCTCAGTTCATCAAGACAAAAAAGTTTCTTTCTCAGTGCTACTATGCTCTGACATTAAGGTAGTATACATCTCAATTTTACTCCAAAGTACTTACTGCAAACAAATGGAAACACCTAAGGTTAACTTCCCACATGATTATTAGTAGTTTGAAAGTTGTTTCCTGGCTGTGCACATCAACACAAAAAAGTTGTTATCTCAGTGCATGCAATGCTTAGACAATACAAATAGTATACATTTCAATTTTACACCAAAGCACTTACTGCAAATCTAATGGAAACACTTTAGATTAACTTCCCACATGATTCTGAGATGTCTGAAAGTTGATTCATACGTGTGCACATCAAGACAAAAAAGTTGTTTTCTCAGTGCATGCAAAGCTTTGACAATACCAATAGTATACATTTCAATTTTACACCAAAGCACTTACTGCAAACCTAATGGAAACACCTTAGGTTAACTTTCCACATCATTATGAGTAGTTTGAAAGTTGTTTCATGGCTGTAGACATCAACACAAAAAAGTTGTTATCTCAGTGCATGCAATGCTTAGACAATACAAATAGCATACATTTCAATTTTCCACCAAAGCACTTACTGCAAACCTAATGGAAACACTTTAGGTTAACTTCCCACATGATTCTGAGATGTCTGAAAGTTGTTTTTTACCTGTGCACATAAAGACAAAAATGTTGATTTCACAGTGAATAGAATGCTTTGACATAAAAGTAGTATACATTTCAATTGTACTCAAAAGTCCTGACTGCAAACCTAATGGATACAGCTTAGGTTAACTTTCCACATGATTATGAGTAGTTTGAAAGCTGTTTCATGGCTGTATACATCAACACAAAAAAGTTGTTATCTCAGGGCATGCAATGCTTAGACAATACAATTAGTATACATTTCAATTTTACAGCAAAGCACTTACTGCAAACCTAATGGAAACACTTTAGGTTAACTTCCCACATGATTCTGAGATGTCTGAAAGTTCTTTCATACTTGTGCACATAAAGACAAAAAAGTTGATTTCACAGTGAATAGAATGCTTTGACATAAAAGTAGTATACATTTCAATTGTACTCAAAAGTCCTGACTGCAAACCTAATGGATACAGCTTAGGTTAACTTTCCACATGATTATGAGTAGTTCGAAAGCTGTTTCATGGCTGTACACATCAACACAAAAAAGTTGTTATCTCAGTGCATGCAATGCTTAGTCAATACAATTAGTATACATTTCAATTTTACAGCAAAGCACTTACTGCAAACCTAATGGAAACACTTTAGGTTAACTTCCCACATGATTCTGAGATGTCTGAAAGTTTTTTCATACCTATGCACATAAAGACAAAAAAGTTGATTTCACAGTGAATAGAATGCTTTGACATAAAAGTAGTATACATTTCAATTGTACTCAAAAGTCCTGACTGCAAACCTAATGGAAACACCTTAGGTTAACTTTCCACATGAGTATGACCAGGTTTAAAGTTGTTTCATGCCTCAGTTCATCAAGACAAAAAAGTTTCTTTCTCAGTGCTACTATGCTCTGACATTAAGGTAGTATACATCTCAATTTTACTCCAAAGTACTTACTGCAAACAAATGGAAACACCTAAGGTTAACTTCCCACATGATTATTAGTAGTTTGAAAGTTGTTTCCTGGCTGTACACATCAACACAAAAAAGTTGTTATCTCAGTGCATGCAATGCTTAGACAATACAAATAGTATACATTTCAATTTTACACCAAAGCACTTACTGCAAATCTAATGGAAACACTTTAGATTAACTTCCCACATGATTCTGAGATGTCTGAAAGTTGATTCATACGTGTGCACATCAAGACAAAAAAGTTGTTTTCTCAGTGCATGCAAAGCTTTGACAATACCAATAGTATACATTTCAATTTTACACCAAAGCACTTACTGCAAACCTAATGGAAACACCTTAGGTTAACTTTCCACATCATTATGAGTAGTTTGAAAGTTGTTTCATGGCTGTAGACATCAACACAAAAAAGTTGTTATCTCAGTGCATGCAATGCTTAGACAATACAAATAGCATACATTTCAATTTTCCACCAAAGCACTTACTGCAAACCTAATGGAAACACTTTAGGTTAACTTCCCACATGATTCTGAGATGTCTGAAAGTTGTTTTTTACCTGTGCACATAAAGACAAAAATGTTGATTTCACAGTGAATAGAATGCTTTGACATAAAAGTAGTATACATTTCAATTGTACTCAAAAGTCCTGACTGCAAACCTAATGGATACAGCTTAGGTTAACTTTCCACATGATTATGAGTAGTTTGAAAGCTGTTTCATGGCTGTATACATCAACACAAAAAAGTTGTTATCTCAGGGCATGCAATGCTTAGACAATACAATTAGTATACATTTCAATTTTACAGCAAAGCACTTACTGCAAACCTAATGGAAACACTTTAGGTTAACTTCCCACATGATTCTGAGATGTCTGAAAGTTCTTTCATACTTGTGCACATAAAGACAAAAAAGTTGATTTCACAGTGAATAGAATGCTTTGACATAAAAGTAGTATACATTTCAATTGTACTCAAAAGTCCTGACTGCAAACCTAATGGATACAGCTTAGGTTGACTTTCCACATGATTATGAGTAGTTTGAAAGTTGTTTCATGGCTGTACACATCAACACAAAAAAGTTGTTAACTCAGTGCATGCAATGCTTAGACAATGCAAATAGTATACATTTCAAATTTACACCAAAGCACTTACTGCAAAACTAATGGAAACACTTTAGGTTAACTTCCCACATGATTCTGAGATGTCTGAAAGTTGTTTCATACCTATGCACATAAAGACAAAAAAGTTGATTTCACAGTGAATAGAATGCTTTGACATAAAAGTAGTATACATTTCAATTGTACTCAAAAGTCCTGACTGCAAACCTAATGGAAACACCTTAGGTTAACTTTCCACATGAGTATGACCAGGTTTAAAGTTGTTTCATGCCTCAGTTCATCAAGACAAAAAAGTTTCTTTCTCAGTGCTACTATGCTCTGACATTAAGGTAGTATACATCTCAATTTTACTCCAAAGTACTTACTGCAAACAAATGGAAACACCTAAGGTTAACTTCCC
The DNA here is from genome assembly GCF_030028105.1 of Mobula birostris. NCBI lineage: Eukaryota > Metazoa > Chordata > Chondrichthyes > Myliobatiformes > Myliobatidae > Mobula > Mobula birostris. The sequence goes on from NW_027275303.1 coordinate 27,472, forward strand.
ACATGATTATTAGTAGTTTGAAAGTTGTTTCCTGGCTGTGCACATCAACACAAAAAAGTTGTTATCTCAGTGCATGCAATGCTTAGACAATACAAATAGTATACATTTCAATTTTACACCAAAGCACTTACTGCAAATCTAATGGAAACACTTTAGATTAACTTCCCACATGATTCTGAGATGTCTGAAAGTTGATTCATACGTGTGCACATCAAGACAAAAAAGTTGTTTTCTCAGTGCATGCAAAGCTTTGACAATACCAATAGTATACATTTCAATTTTACACCAAAGCACTTACTGCAAACCTAATGGAAACACCTTAGGTTAACTTTCCACATCATTATGAGTAGTTTGAAAGTTGTTTCATGGCTGTAGACATCAACACAAAAAAGTTGTTATCTCAGTGCATGCAATGCTTAGACAATACAAATAGCATACATTTCAATTTTCCACCAAAGCACTTACTGCAAACCTAATGGAAACACTTTAGGTTAACTTCCCACATGATTCTGAGATGTCTGAAAGTTGTTTTTTACCTGTGCACATAAAGACAAAAATGTTGATTTCACAGTGAATAGAATGCTTTGACATAAAAGTAGTATACATTTCAATTGTACTCAAAAGTCCTGACTGCAAACCTAATGGATACAGCTTAGGTTAACTTTCCACATGATTATGAGTAGTTTGAAAGCTGTTTCATGGCTGTATACATCAACACAAAAAAGTTGTTATCTCAGGGCATGCAATGCTTAGACAATACAATTAGTATACATTTCAATTTTACAGCAAAGCACTTACTGCAAACCTAATGGAAACACTTTAGGTTAACTTCCCACATGATTCTGAGATGTCTGAAAGTTCTTTCATACTTGTGCACATAAAGACAAAAAAGTTGATTTCACAGTGAATAGAATGCTTTGACATAAAAGTAGTATACATTTCAATTGTACTCAAAAGTCCTGACTGCAAACCTAATGGAAACACCTTAGGTTAACTTTCCACATGAGTATGACCAGGTTTAAAGTTGTTTCATGCCTCAGTTCATCAAGACAAAAAAGTTTCTTTCTCAGTGCTACTATGCTCTGACATTAAGGTAGTATACATCTCAATTTTACTCCAAAGTACTTACTGCAAACAAATGGAAACACCTAAGGTTAACTTCCCACATGATTATTAGTAGCTTGAAAGTTGTTTCCTGGCTGTACACATCAACACAAAAAAGTTGTTATCTCAGTGCATGCAATGCTTAGACAATACAAATAGTATACATTTCAATTTTACACCAAAGCACTTACTGCAAATCTAATGGAAACACTTTAGATTAACTTCCCACATGATTCTGAGATGTCTGAAAGTTGATTCATACGTGTGCACATCAAGACAAAAAAGTTGTTTTCTCAGTGCATGCAAAGCTTTGACAATACCAATAGTATACATTTCAATTTTACACCAAAGCACTTACTGCAAACCTAATGGAAACACCTTAGGTTAACTTTCCACATCATTATGAGTAGTTTGAAAGTTGTTTCATGGCTGTAGACATCAACACAAAAAAGTTGTTATCTCAGTGCATGCAATGCTTAGACAATACAAATAGCATACATTTCAATTTTCCACCAAAGCACTTACTGCAAACCTAATGGAAACACTTTAGGTTAACTTCCCACATGATTCTGAGATGTCTGAAAGTTGTTTTTTACCTGTGCACATAAAGACAAAAATGTTGATTTCACAGTGAATAGAATGCTTTGACATAAAAGTAGTATACATTTCAATTGTACTCAAAAGTCCTGACTGCAAACCTAATGGATACAGCTTAGGTTAACTTTCCACATGATTATGAGTAGTTTGAAAGCTGTTTCATGGCTGTATACATCAACACAAAAAAGTTGTTATCTCAGGGCATGCAATGCTTAGACAATACAATTAGTATACATTTCAATTTTACAGCAAAGCACTTACTGCAAACCTAATGGAAACACTTTAGGTTAACTTCCCACATGATTCTGAGATGTCTGAAAGTTCTTTCATACTTGTGCACATAAAGACAAAAAAGTTGATTTCACAGTGAATAGAATGCTTTGACATAAAAGTAGTATACATTTCAATTGTACTCAAAAGTCCTGACTGCAAACCTAATGGATACAGCTTAGGTTAACTTTCCACATGATTATGAGTAGTTCGAAAGCTGTTTCATGGCTGTACACATCAACACAAAAAAGTTGTTATCTCAGTGCATGCAATGCTTAGTCAATACAATTAGTATACATTTCAATTTTACAGCAAAGCACTTACTGCAAACCTAATGGAAACACTTTAGGTTAACTTCCCACATGATTCTGAGATGTCTGAAAGTTTTTTCATACCTATGCACATAAAGACAAAAAAGTTGATTTCACAGTGAATAGAATGCTTTGACATAAAAGTAGTATACATTTCAATTGTACTCAAAAGTCCTGACTGCAAACCTAATGGAAACACCTTAGGTTAACTTTCCACATGAGTATGACCAGGTTTAAAGTTGTTTCATGCCTCAGTTCATCAAGACAAAAAAGTTTCTTTCTCAGTGCTACTATGCTCTGACATTAAGGTAGTATACATCTCAATTTTACTCCAAAGTACTTACTGCAAACAAATGGAAACACCTAAGGTTAACTTCCCACATGATTATTAGTAGTTTGAAAGTTGTTTCCTGGCTGTACACATCAACACAAAAAAGTTGTTATCTCAGTGCATGCAATGCTTAGACAATACAAATAGTATACATTTCAATTTTACACCAAAGCACTTACTGCAAATCTAATGGAAACACTTTAGATTAACTTCCCACATGATTCTGAGATGTCTGAAAGTTGATTCATACGTGTGCACATCAAGACAAAAAAGTTGTTTTCTCAGTGCATGCAAAGCTTTGACAATACCAATAGTATACATTTCAATTTTACACCAAAGCACTTACTGCAAACCTAATGGAAACACCTTAGGTTAACTTTCCACATCATTATGAGTAGTTTGAAAGTTGTTTCATGGCTGTAGACATCAACACAAAAAAGTTGTTATCTCAGTGCATGCAATGCTTAGACAATACAAATAGCATACATTTCAATTTTCCACCAAAGCACTTACTGCAAACCTAATGGAAACACTTTAGGTTAACTTCCCACATGATTCTGAGATGTCTGAAAGTTGTTTTTTACCTGTGCACATAAAGACAAAAATGTTGATTTCACAGTGAATAGAATGCTTTGACATAAAAGTAGTATACATTTCAATTGTACTCAAAAGTCCTGACTGCAAACCTAATGGATACAGCTTAGGTTAACTTTCCACATGATTATGAGTAGTTTGAAAGCTGTTTCATGGCTGTATACATCAACACAAAAAAGTTGTTATCTCAGGGCATGCAATGCTTAGACAATACAATTAGTATACATTTCAATTTTACAGCAAAGCACTTACTGCAAACCTAATGGAAACACTTTAGGTTAACTTCCCACATGATTCTGAGATGTCTGAAAGTTCTTTCATACTTGTGCACATAAAGACAAAAAAGTTGATTTCACAGTGAATAGAATGCTTTGACATAAAAGTAGTATACATTTCAATTGTACTCAAAAGTCCTGACTGCAAACCTAATGGATACAGCTTAGGTTAACTTTCCACATGATTATGAGTAGTTCGAAAGCTGTTTCATGGCTGTACACATCAACACAAAAAAGTTGTTATCTCAGTGCATGCAATGCTTAGTCAATACAATTAGTATACATTTCAATTTTACAGCAAAGCACTTACTGCAAACCTAATGGAAACACTTTAGGTTAACTTCCCACATGATTCTGAGATGTCTGAAAGTTGTTTCATACCTATGCACATAAAGACAAAAAAGTTGATTTCACAGTGAATAGAATGCTTTGACATAAAAGTAGTATACATTTCAATTGTACTCAAAAGTCCTGACTGCAAACCTAATGGAAACACCTTAGGTTAACTTTCCACATGAGTATGACCAGGTTTAAAGTTGTTTCATGCCTCAGTTCATCAAGACAAAAAAGTTTCTTTCTCAGTGCTACTATGCTCTGACATTAAGGTAGTATACATCTCAATTTTACTCCAAAGTACTTACTGCAAACAAATGGAAACACCTAAGGTTAACTTCCCACATGATTATTAGTAGTTTGAAAGTTGTTTCCTGGCTGTGCACATCAACACAAAAAAGTTGTTATCTCAGTGCATGCAATGCTTAGACAATACAAATAGTATACATTTCAATTTTACACCAAAGCACTTACTGCAAATCTAATGGAAACACTTTAGATTAACTTCCCACATGATTCTGAGATGTCTGAAAGTTGATTCATACGTGTGCACATCAAGACAAAAAAGTTGTTTTCTCAGTGCATGCAAAGCTTTGACAATACCAATAGTATACATTTCAATTTTACACCAAAGCACTTACTGCAAACCTAATGGAAACACCTTAGGTTAACTTTCCACATCATTATGAGTAGTTTGAAAGTTGTTTCATGGCTGTAGACATCAACACAAAAAAGTTGTTATCTCAATGCATGCAATGCTTAGACAATACAAATAGCATACATTTCAATTTTCCACCAAAGCACTTACTGCAAACCTAATGGAAACACTTTAGGTTAACTTCCCACATGATTCTGAGATGTCTGAAAGTTGTTTTTTACCTGTGCACATAAAGACAAAAATGTTGATTTCACAGTGAATAGAATGCTTTGACATAAAAGTAGTATACATTTCAATTGTACTCAAAAGTCCTGACTGCAAACCTAATGGATACAGCTTAGGTTAACTTTCCACATGATTATGAGTAGTTTGAAAGCTGTTTCATGGCTGTATACATCAACACAAAAAAGTTGTTATCTCAGGGCATGCAATGCTTAGACAATACAATTAGTATACATTTCAATTTTACAGCAAAGCACTTACTGCAAACCTAATGGAAACACTTTAGGTTAACTTCCCACATGATTCTGAGATGTCTGAAAGTTCTTTCATACTTGTGCACATAAAGACAAAAAAGTTGATTTCACAGTGAATAGAATGCTTTGACATAAAAGTAGTATACATTTCAATTGTACTCAAAAGTCCTGACTGCAAACCTAATGGAAACACCTTAGGTTAACTTTCCACATGAGTATGACCAGGTTTAAAGTTGTTTCATGCCTCAGTTCATCAAGACAAAAAAGTTTCTTTCTCAGTGCTACTATGCTCTGACATTAAGGTAGTATACATCTCAATTTTACTCCAAAGTACTTACTGCAAACAAATGGAAACACCTAAGGTTAACTTCCCACATGATTATTAGTAGCTTGAAAGTTGTTTCCTGGCTGTACACATCAACACAAAAAAGTTGTTATCTCAGTGCATGCAATGCTTAGACAATACAAATAGTATACATTTCAATTTTACACCAAAGCACTTACTGCAAATCTAATGGAAACACTTTAGATTAACTTCCCACATGATTCTGAGATGTCTGAAAGTTGATTCATACGTGTGCACATCAAGACAAAAAAGTTGTTTTCTCAGTGCATGCAAAGCTTTGACAATACCAATAGTATACATTTCAATTTTACACCAAAGCACTTACTGCAAACCTAATGGAAACACCTTAGGTTAACTTTCCACATCATTATGAGTAGTTTGAAAGTTGTTTCATGGCTGTAGACATCAACACAAAAAAGTTGTTATCTCAGTGCATGCAATGCTTAGACAATACAAATAGCATACATTTCAATTTTCCACCAAAGCACTTACTGCAAACCTAATGGAAACACTTTAGGTTAACTTCCCACATGATTCTGAGATGTCTGAAAGTTGTTTTTTACCTGTGCACATAAAGACAAAAATGTTGATTTCACAGTGAATAGAATGCTTTGACATAAAAGTAGTATACATTTCAATTGTACTCAAAAGTCCTGACTGCAAACCTAATGGATACAGCTTAGGTTAACTTTCCACATGATTATGAGTAGTTTGAAAGCTGTTTCATGGCTGTATACATCAACACAAAAAAGTTGTTATCTCAGGGCATGCAATGCTTAGACAATACAATTAGTATACATTTCAATTTTACAGCAAAGCACTTACTGCAAACCTAATGGAAACACTTTAGGTTAACTTCCCACATGATTCTGAGATGTCTGAAAGTTCTTTCATACTTGTGCACATAAAGACAAAAAAGTTGATTTCACAGTGAATAGAATGCTTTGACATAAAAGTAGTATACATTTCAATTGTACTCAAAAGTCCTGACTGCAAACCTAATGGATACAGCTTAGGTTAACTTTCCACATGATTATGAGTAGTTCGAAAGCTGTTTCATGGCTGTACACATCAACACAAAAAAGTTGTTATCTCAGTGCATGCAATGCTTAGTCAATACAATTAGTATACATTTCAATTTTACAGCAAAGCACTTACTGCAAACCTAATGGAAACACTTTAGGTTAACTTCCCACATGATTCTGAGATGTCTGAAAGTTGTTTCATACCTATGCACATAAAGACAAAAAAGTTGATTTCACAGTGAATAGAATGCTTTGACATAAAAGTAGTATACATTTCAATTGTACTCAAAAGTCCTGACTGCAAACCTAATGGAAACACCTTAGGTTAACTTTCCACATGAGTATGACCAGGTTTAAAGTTGTTTCATGCCTCAGTTGATCAAGACAAAAAAGTTTCTTTCTCAGTGCTACTATGCTCTGACATTAAGGTAGTATACATCTCAATTTTACTCCAAAGTACTTACTGCAAACAAATGGAAACACCTAAGGTTAACTTCCCACATGATTATTAGTAGTTTGAAAGTTGTTTCCTGGCTGTACACATCAACACAAAAAAGTTGTTATCTCAGTGCATGCAATGCTTAGACAATACAAATAGTATACATTTCAATTTTACACCAAAGCACTTACTGCAAATCTAATGGAAACACTTTAGATTAACTTCCCACATGATTCTGAGATGTCTGAAAGTTGATTCATACGTGTGCACATCAAGACAAAAAAGTTGTTTTCTCAGTGCATGCAAAGCTTTGACAATACCAATAGTATACATTTCAATTTTACACCAAAGCACTTACTGCAAACCTAATGGAAACACCTTAGGTTAACTTTCCACATCATTATGAGTAGTTTGAAAGTTGTTTCATGGCTGTAGACATCAACACAAAAAAGTTGTTATCTCAGTGCATGCAATGCTTAGACAATACAAATAGCATACATTTCAATTTTCCACCAAAGCACTTACTGCAAACCTAATGGAAACACTTTAGGTTAACTTCCCACATGATTCTGAGATGTCTGAAAGTTGTTTTTTACCTGTGCACATAAAGACAAAAATGTTGATTTCACAGTGAATAGAATGCTTTGACATAAAAGTAGTATACATTTCAATTGTACTCAAAAGTCCTGACTGCAAACCTAATGGATACAGCTTAGGTTAACTTTCCACATGATTATGAGTAGTTTGAAAGCTGTTTCATGGCTGTATACATCAACACAAAAAAGTTGTTATCTCAGGGCATGCAATGCTTAGACAATACAATTAGTATACATTTCAATTTTACAGCAAAGCACTTACGGCAAACCTAATGGAAACACTTTAGGTTAACTTCCCACATGATTCTGAGATGTCTGAAAGTTCTTTCATACTTGTGCACATAAAGACAAAAAAGTTGATTTCACAGTGAATAGAATGCTTTGACATAAAAGTAGTATACATTTCAATTGTACTCAAAAGTCCTGACTGCAAACCTAATGGATACAGCTTAGGTTAACTTTCCACATGATTATGAGTAGTTCGAAAGCTGTTTCATGGCTGTACACATCAACACAAAAAAGTTGTTATCTCAGTGCATGCAATGCTTAGTCAATACAATTAGTATACATTTCAATTTTACAGCAAAGCACTTACTGCAAACCTAATGGAAACACTTTAGGTTAACTTCCCACATGATTCTGAGATGTCTGAAAGTTGTTTCATACCTATGCACATAAAGACAAAAAAGTTGATTTCACAGTGAATAGAATGCTTTGACATAAAAGTAGTATACATTTCAATTGTACTCAAAAGTCCTGACTGCAAACCTAATGGAAACACCTTAGGTTAACTTTCCACATGAGTATGACCAGGTTTAAAGTTGTTTCATGCCTCAGTTCATCAAGACAAAAAAGTTTCTTTCTCAGTGCTACTATGCTCTGACATTAAGGTAGTATACATCTCAATTTTACTCCAAAGTACTTACTGCAAACAAATGGAAACACCTAAGGTTAACTTCCCACATGATTATTAGTAGTTTGAAAGTTGTTTCCTGGCTGTACACATCAACACAAAAAAGTTGTTATCTCAGTGCATGCAATGCTTAGACAATACAAATAGTATACATTTCAATTTTACACCAAAGCACTTACTGCAAATCTAATGGAAACACTTTAGATTAACTTCCCACATGATTCTGAGATGTCTGAAAGTTGATTCATACGTGTGCACATCAAGACAAAAAAGTTGTTTTCTCAGTGCATGCAAAGCTTTGACAATACCAATAGTATACATTTCAATTTTACACCAAAGCACTTACTGCAAACCTAATGGAAACACCTTAGGTTAACTTTCCACATCATTATGAGTAGTTTGAAAGTTGTTTCATGGCTGTAGACATCAACACAAAAAAGTTGTTATCTCAGTGCATGCAATGCTTAGACAATACAAATAGCATACATTTCAATTTTCCACCAAAGCACTTACTGCAAACCTAATGGAAACACTTTAGGTTAACTTCCCACATGATTCTGAGATGTCTGAAAGTTGTTTTTTACCTGAGCACATAAAGACAAAAATGTTGATTTCACAGTGAATAGAATGCTTTGACATAAAAGTAGTATACATTTCAATTGTACTCAAAAGTCCTGACTGCAAACCTAATGGATACAGCTTAGGTTAACTTTCCACATGATTATGAGTAGTTTGAAAGCTGTTTCATGGCTGTATACATCAACACAAAAAAGTTGTTATCTCAGGGCATGCAATGCTTAGACAATACAATTAGTATACATTTCAATTTTACAGCAAAGCACTTACTGCAAACCTAATGGAAACACTTTAGGTTAACTTCCCACATGATTCTGAGATGTCTGAAAGTTGTTTCATACTTGTGCACATAAAGACAAAAAAGTTGATTTCACAGTGAATAGAATGCTTTGACATAAAAGTAGTATACATTTCAATTGTACTCAAAGGTCCTGACTGCAAACCTAATGGATACAGCTTAGGTTAACTTTCCACATGATTATGAGTAGTTCGAAAGCTGTTTCATGGCTGTACACATCAACACAAAAAAGTTGTTATCTCAGTGCATGCAATGCTTAGTCAATACAATTAGTATACATTTCAATTTTACAGCAAAGCACTTACTGCAAACCTAATGGAAACACTTTAGGTTAACTTCCCACATGATTCTGAGATGTCTGAAAGTTGTTTCATACCTGTGCACATAAAGACAAAAAAGTTGTTTTCTCAGTGAATAGAATGCTTTGACATAAAAGTAGTATACATTTCAATTGTACTCAAAAGTCCTGACTGCAAACCTAATGGAAACACCTTAGGTTAACTTTCCACATGAGTATGACTAGGTTTAAAGTTGTTTCATGCCTCAGTTCATCAAGACAAAAAAGTTTATTTCTCTGTGCTACTATGCTCTGACATTAAGGTAGTATACATCTCAATTTTACTCCAAAGTACTTACTGCAATCAAATGGAAACACCTTAGGTTGACTTTCCACATGATTATGAGTAGTTTGAAAGTTGTTTCATGGTTGTACACATCAACACAAAAAAGTTGTTAACTCAGTGCATGCAATGCTTAGACAATGCAAATAGTATACATTTCAAATTTACACCAAAGCACTTACTGCAAAACTAATGGAAACACTTTAGGTTAACTTCCCACATGATTCTGAGATGTCTGAAAGTTGTTTCATACCTATGCACATAAAGACAAAAAAGTTGATTTCACAGTGAATAGAATGCTTTGACATAAAAGTAGTATACATTTCAATTGTACTCAAAAGTCCTGACTGCAAACCTAATGGAAACACCTTAGGTTAACTTTCCACATGAGTATGACCAGGTTTAAAGTTGTTTCATGCCTCAGTTCATCAAGACAAAAAAGTTTCTTTCTCAGTGCTACTATGCTCTGACATTAAGGTAGTATACATCTCAATTTTACTCCAAAGTACTTACTGCAAACAAATGGAAACACCTAAGGTTAACTTCCCACATGATTATTAGTAGTTTGAAAGTTGTTTCCTGGCTGTGCACATCAACACAAAAAAGTTGTTATCTCAGTGCATGCAATGCTTAGACAATACAAATAGTATACATTTCAATTTTACACCAAAGCACTTACTGCAAATCTAATGGAAACACTTTAGATTAACTTCCCACATGATTCTGAGATGTCTGAAAGTTGATTCATACGTGTGCACATCAAGACAAAAAAGTTGTTTTCTCAGTGCATGCAAAGCTTTGACAATACCAATAGTATACATTTCAATTTTACACCAAAGCACTTACTGCAAACCTAATGGAAACACCTTAGGTTAACTTTCCACATTATTATGAGTAGTTTGAAAGTTGTTTCATGGCTGTAGACATCAACACAAAAAAGTTGTTATCTCAGTGCATGCAATGCTTAGACAATACAAATAGCATACATTTCAATTTTCCACCAAAGCACTTACTGCAAACCTAATGGAAACACTTTAATTTAACTTCCCACATGATTCTGAGATGTCTGAAAGTTGTTTTTTACCTGTGCACATAAAGACAAAAATGTTGATTTCACAGTGAATAGAATGCTTTGACATAAAAGTAGTATACATTTCAATTGTACTCAAAAGTCCTGACTGCAAACCTAATGGATACAGCTTAGGTTAACTTCCCACATGATTCTGAGATGTCTGAAAGTTGTTTCATAGCTGTGCACATCAAGACAAAAAAGTTGTTTTCTCAGTGCATGCAATGCTTTTAGAATACAAATAGTATACATTTCAATGTTACACCAAAGCACTTACTGCAAACCTAATGGAAACACCTTAGGTTAACTTTCCACATGATTATGAGTAGTTTCAAAGTTGTTTCATGTCTGTACACATCAACAAAAAAAAGTTGTTATCTCAGTGCATGCAATGCATAGACAATACAAATAGCATACATTTCAATTTTCCACCAGAGCACTTACTGCAAACCTAATGGAAACACTTTAGATTAACTTCCCACATGATTCTGAGATGTCTGAAAGTTGTTTCATACCTGTGCACATCAAGACAAAAAAGTTGTTTTCTCAGTGCATGCAAAGCTTTGACAATACCAATAGTATACATTTCAATTTTACACCAAAGCACTTACTGCAAACCTAATGGAAACACCTTAGGTTAACTTTCCACATGATTATGAGTAGTTTGAAAGTTGTTTCATGGCTGTACACATCAACACAAAAAAGTTGTTATCTCAGTGCATGCAATGCTTAGACAATACAAATAGCATACATTTCAATTTTCAACCAAAGCACTTACTGCAAACCTAATGGAAACACTTTAGGTTAACTTCCCACATGATTCTGAGATGTCTGAAAGTTGTTTCATAGCTGTGCACATCAAGACAAAAAAGTTGTTTTCTCAGTGCATGCAATGCTTTTACAATACAAATAGTATACATTTCAATGTTACACCAAAGCACTTACTGCAAACCTAATGGAAACACCTTAGGTTAACTTCCCACATGATTCTGAGATGTCTGAAAGTTGTTTCATACCTGTGCACATAAAGACAAAAAACTTGATTTCACAGTGAATAAAATGCTTTCACATAAAAGTAGTATACATTTCAATTGTACTCAAAAGTCCTGACTGCAAACCTAATGCAAACACATTTGGTTAACTTCCCACATGAGTATGACTAGGTTTAAAGTTGTTTCATGCCTCAGTTCATCAAGACAAAAAAGTTACTTTCTCAGTACTACTATGCTCTGACTTTAAGGTAGTACACATCAGAATTTTACACCAAAGTACTTACTGCAAACTAATGGAAACACCTTAGGTTAACTTCCCACATGATTATGAGTAGTTTGAAAGTTGTTTCATGGCTGTACACATCAACACAAAAAAGTTGTTATCTCAGTGCATGCAATGCTTAGACAATACAAATAGAATACCTTTCAATTTTACACCAAAGCACTTACTGCAAACCTAATGGAAATGCTTTAGGTTAACTTCCCACATGATTCTGAGATGTCTGAAAGTTGTTTCATACCTGTGCACATAAAGACAAAAAAGTTGATTTCACAGTGAATAGAATGCTTTCACATAAAAGTAGTATACATTTCAATTGTACTCAAAAGTCCTGACTGCAAACCTAATGCAAACACATTTGTTTAACTTCCCACATGAGTATGACTAGGTTTAAAGTTGTTTCATCCCTCAGTTCATCAAGACAAAAAAGTTACTTTCTCAGTACGACTATGCTCTGACATTAAGGTAGTATACATCTGAATTTTACACCAAAGTACTTACTGCAAACTATTTGAAACATCTTAGGTTAACTTCCCACATGATTATGAGTAGTTTGAAAGTTGTTTCATGGCTGTACACATCAACACAAAAAAGTTGTTATCTCAGTGCATGCAATGCTTCGACAATAGAAATAGTATACATTTCAATTTTACAGCAAAGTACTTACTGCAAACCTAATGGAAACAACTTAGAATAACTTCCCACATGATTCTGAGATGTCTGAAAGTTGTTTCATACCTGTGCACATCAAGACAAAAAAGTTGTTTTCTCAGTGCATGCAGTGCTTTTGCAATACAAATGGTATACATTTCAATTTTACACCAAAGCACTTATGCAAACCTAATGGAAACACTTTAGGCTAACTTTCCACATGATTATGAGTAGTTTGAAAGTTGTTTCATGGCTGTACACATCAACAGAAAAAATTTGTTATCTCAGTGCATGCAATGCTTAGACAATACAAATAGTATACATTTCAATTTTACACCAAAGTCCTTACTGCAAACCTAATGGAAACAACTTAGATTAACTTCCCACATGATTCTGAGATGTCTGAAAGTTGTTTCATACCTGTGCACATTAAGACAAAAAAGTTGTTTTCTCAGTGCATGCAATGCTTTCACAATACATATAGTATACATTTCAATTTTACACCAAAGCACTTACTGCAAACCTAATGGAAACACCTTAGGTTAACTTTCCACATGATTATGAGTAGTTTGAAAATTGTTTCATGGCCGTACACATAAACACAAAAAAGATGTTATCTCAGTGCATGCAATGCTTAGACAATACAAATAGTATACATTTCAATTTTACAGCAAAGCACTTACTGCAAACCTAATAGAAAAACTTTAGGTTAACTTCCCACATGATTCTGAGATGTCTGAAAGTTGTTTCATACCTCTGCACATCAAGACAAAAAAGCTGTTTTCTCAGTGCATGCAATGCTTTTACAATACATATAGTATACATTTCAATTTTACACCAAAGCATTTACTGCAAACCTAATGGAAACATGTTAGGTTAACTTTCCACATGATTATGAGTAGTTTGAAAGTTGTTTCATGGCTGTACACATCAACACAAAAAAGTTGTTATCTCAGTGCATGCAATGCTTAGACAATACAAATTGAATACCTTTCAATTTCACACCAAAGCACTTACTGCAAACCTAATGGAAATGCTTTAGGTTAACTTCCCACATGATTCTGAGATGTCTGAAAGTTGTTTCATACCTGTGCACATAAAGACAAAAAACTTGATTTCACAGTGAATGGAATGCTTTCACATAAAAGTAGTATACATTTCAATTGTACTCAAAAGTCCTGACTGCAAACCTAATGCAAACACATTTGGTTAACTTCCCACATGAGTATGACTAGGTTTAAAGTTGTTTCATGCCTCAGTTCATCAAGACAAAAAAGTTACTTTCTCAGTACTACTATGCTCTGACTTTAAGGTAGTACACATCAGAATTTTACACCAAAGTACTTACTGCAAACTAATGGAAACACCTTAGGTTAACTTCCCACATGATTATGAGTAGTTTGAAAGTTGTTTCATGGTTGTACACATCAACACAAAAAAGTTGTTATCTCAGTGCATGCAATGCTTAGACAATACAAATAGAATACCTTTCAATTTTACACCAAAGCACTTACTGCAAACCTAATGGAAATGCTTTAGGTTAACTTCCCACATGATTCTGAGATGTCTGAAAGTTGTTTCATACCTGTGCACATAAAGACAAAAAAGTTGATTTCACAGTGAATAGAATGCTTTGACATAAAGGTAGTATACATTTCAATTGTACTCAAAAGTCCTGACTGCAAACCTAATGCAAACACATTTGGTTAACTTCCCACATGAGTATGACTAGGTTTAAAGTTGTTTCATGCCTCAGTTCATCAAGACAAAAAAGTTACTTTCTGAGTACGACTATGCTCTGACATTAAGGTAGTAGACATCTGAATTTTACACCAAAGTACTTACTGCAAACTAATTGAAACACCTTAGGTTAACTTCCCACATGATTATGAGTAGTTTGAAAGTTGTTCCATGGCTGTACACATCAACACAAAAAAGTTGTTATCTCAGTGCATGCAATGATTAGACAATACAAATAGTATACATTTCAATTTTACACCAAAGTACTTACTGCAAACCTACTGGAAACAACTTAGATTTACTTCCCACATGATTCTGAGATGTCTGAAAGTTGTTTCATACCTGTGCACATAAAGACAAAAAAGTTGATTTCACAGTGAATAGAATGCTTTGACATAAAAGTAGTATACATTTCAATTTTACACCAAAGCACTTACTGCAAACCTAATGGATACACTTTAGGTTAACTTCCCACATGATTATGAGTAGTTTGAAAGTTGTTTCATGGCTGTACACATCAACACAAAAAAGGTGTTATCTCAGCGCATGCAATGCTTAGACAATACAAATAGTATACATTTGAATTTTACACCAAAGTACTTACTGCAAACTTAATGGAAACAACTTAGATTAACTTCCCACATGATTCTGAGATGTCTGAAAGTTGTTTCATACCTGTGCACATCAAGACAAAAAAGTTGTTTTGTCAGTGCATGCAATGATTTTACAATACAAATGGTATACTTTTCAATTTTACACCAAAGCACTTACTGCAAACCTAATGGAAACACCTTAGGCTAACTTTCCACATGATTATGAGTAGTTTGAAAGTTGTTTCATGGCTGTACACATCAACACAAAAAAGTTGTTATCTCAGTGCATGCAATGCTTAGTCAATACAAATAGTATACATTTCAATTTTACACCAAAGGACTTCCTGCAAACCTAATGGAAACACCTTAGTTTAACTTTCCACATGATTATGAGTAGTTTGAAAGTTGTTTTATTGCTGTACACATCAACACAAAAAAGTTGTTATCTCAGTGCATGCAATGCTTAGACAAGACAAATAGAATACATTTCAATTTTACACCAAAGCACTTACTGCAAACCTAATGGAAACGCTTTAGGTTAACTTCCCACATGATTCTGAGACGTCTGAATGCTGTTTCATACCTGCGCACCTAAAGGCAATAAAGTTGATTTCTCAGTGAATAGAATGCTTTGACGTAAAAATAGTTTACATTTCAATTGTACTCAAAAGTCCTGACAGCGAAACTAATGGAAACAACTTTGGTTAACTTCCCACATGAGTATGAGTAGTTTGAAAGTTGTTTCATGGCTGTACACATAAACACAAAAAAGTTGTTATCAGTGCATGCAATGCTTAAAGAATACAAATAGTATACATTTCAATTTTACAGCAAAGCACTTACTGCAAACGTAATGGAAACACTTTAGGTTAACTTCCCACATGATTCTGAGATGTATGAAAGTTGTTTCATACCTGTGCACATAAAGACAAAAATGTTGATTTCACAGTGAATAGAATGCTTTGACATAAAGGTAGTATACATTTCAATTGTACTCAAAAGTCCTGTCTGCAAACCTAATGCAAACACATTTGGTTAACTTCCCACATGAGTATGACTCGGTTTAAAGTTGTTTCATGCCTCAGTTCATCAAGACAAACAAGTTACTTTCTCAGTACGACTATGCTCTGACATTAAGGTAGTGGACATCTGAATTTTACACCAAAGTACTTACTGCAAACTAATTGAAACACCTTAGGTTAACGTCCCACATGATTATGAGTAGTTCGAAAGTTGTTCCATGGCTGTACACATCAACACAAAAAAGTTGTTATCTCAGTCCATGCAATGCTTAGACAAGACAAATAGAATACATTTCAATTTTACACCAAAGCACTTACTGCAAACCTAATGGAAACACTTTAGGTTAACTTCCCACATGATTCTGAGATGTCTGAAAGTTGTTTCATACCTGTTCACATCAAGAAAAAAAAGTTGTTTTCTCAGTGCATGCAATGCTTTTACAATACATATAGTATACATTTCAATTTTAAACCAAAGCACTTACTGCAAACCTAATGGAAACACCTTAGGTTAACTTCCCACATGATTCTGAGATGTCTGAAAGTTGTTTCATACCTGTGCACATAAAGACAAAAAAGTTGATTTCACAGTGAATACAATGCTTTGACATGAAGGTAGTATACATTTCAATTGTACTCAAAAGTCCTGACTGCAAACCTAATGCAAACACATTTTGTTAACTTCCCACATGAGTATGACTAGGTTTAAAGTTGTTTCATGCCTCAGTTCATCAAGACAAAAAAGTTACTTTCTCAGTACGACTATGTGACATTAAGGTAGTAGACATCTGAATTTTACACCAAAGTGCTTACTGCAAACTATTTGAAACACCTCAGGTTAACTTCCCACATGATTATGAGTAGTTTGAAAGTTGTTCCATGGCTGTACACATGAACACAAAAAAGTTGTTATCTCAGTGCATGCAATGTTTAGACAACACAAATAGTATACATTTCAATTTTACACCAAAGTACTTCCTGCAAACCTAATGGAAACAACTTAGATTAACTTCCCACATGATTCTGAGATGTCTGAAAGTTGTTTCATACCTGTGCACATCAAAACAAAAAAGTTGTTTTCTCAGTGCATGCAATGCTTTTACAATACGTACAGTATACATTTCAATTTTACACCAAAGCACTTACTGCAAACCTAATGGAAACACCTTAGGTTAACTTTCCACATGATTATGAGTAGTTTGAAAGTTGTTTCATGGCCGTACACATAAACACAAGAAAGATGTTATCTCAGTGCATGCAATGCTTAGACAATACAAATAGTATACATTTCATTTTTACAACAAAGCACTTACTGCAAACCTAATGGAAACACTTTAGGTTAACTTCCCACATAATTCTGAGATGTCTGAAAGTTGTTTCATACCTGTGCACATCAAGACAAAAAAGCTGTTTTCTCAGTGCATGCAATGCTTTTACAATACATATAGTATACATTTCAATTTTACACCAAAGCATTTACTGCAAACCTAATGGAAACACGATAGGTTAACTTTCCACATGATTATGAGTAGTTTGAAAGTTGTTTCATGGCTGTACACATCAACACAAAAAAGTTGTTATCTCAGTGCATGCAATGCTTAGACAATACAAATAGAATACCTTTCAATTTTACACCAAAGCACTTACTGCAAACCTAATGGAAACGCTTTAGGTTAACTTCCCACATGATTCTGAGATGTCTGAAAGTAGTTTCATACCTGTGTACATAGAGACAAAAAAGTTGATTTCACAGTGAATAGAATGCTTTCACATAAAAGTAGTATACATTTCAATTGTACTCAAAAGTCCTGACTGCAAACCTAATGCAAACACATTTGGTTAACTTCCCAAATGAGTATGACTAGGTTTAAAGTTGTTTCATGCCTCACTTCATCAAGACAAAAAAGTTACTTTCTCAGTACTACTATTCTCTGACATTAAGGTAGTACACATCTGAATTTTACACCAAAGTACTTACTGCAAACTAATTGAAACACCTTAGGTTAACTTCCCACATGATTATGAGTAGTTTGAAAGTTGTTCCATGGCTGTACACATCAACACAAAAAAGTTGTTATCTCAGTGCATGCAATGATTAGACAATACAAATAGTATACATTACAATTTTACACCAAAGTACTTACTGCAAACCTACTGGAAACAACTTAGATTAACTTCCCACATGATTCTGAGATGTCTGAAAGTTGTTTCATACCTGTGCACATAAAGACAAAAAAGTTGATTTCACAGTGAATAGAATGCTTTGACATAAAAGTAGTATACATTTCAATTTTACACCAAAGCACTTACTGCAAACTATTTGAAACATCTTAGGTTAACTTCCCACATGATTATGAGTAGTTTGAAAGTTGTTTCATGGCCGTACACATAAACACAAAAAAGATGTTATCTCAGTGCATGCAATGCTCAGACAATACAAATAGTATACATTTCAATTTTACAACAAAGCACTTACTGCAAACCTAATGGGAAAAGCTTTAGGTTAACTTCCCACATGATTCTGAGATGTCTGAAAGTTGTTTCATACCTGTGCACATCAAGACAAAAAAGCTGTTTTCTCAGTGCATGCAATGCTTTTACAATACATATAGTATACATTTCAATTTTACACCAAAGCATTTACTGCAAACCTAATGGAAACACGTTAGGTTAACTTTCCACATGATTATGAGTAGTTTGAAAGTTGTTTCATGGCTGTACACATCAACACAAAAAAGTTGTTATCTCAGTGCATGCAATGCTTAGACAATACAAATAGAATACCTTTCAATTTTACACCAAAGCACTTACTGCAAACCTAATGGAAATGCTTTAGGTTAACTTCCCACATGATTCTGAGATGTCTGAAAGTTGTTTCATACCTGTGCACATAAAGACAAAAAAGTTGATTTCACAGTGAATAGAATGCTTTCACATAAAAGTAGTATACATTTCAATTGTACTCAAAAGTCCTGACTGCAAACCTAATGCAAACACATTTGGTTAACTTCCCACATGAGTATGACTAGGTTTAAAGTTGTTTCATGCCTCAGTTCATCAAGACAAAAAAGTTACTTTCTCAGTACTGCTATGCTCTGACTTCAAGGTAGTACACATCAGAATTTTACACCAAAGTACTTACTGCAAACTAATGGAAACACCTTAGGTTAACTTCCCAAATGATTATGAGTAGTTTGAAAGTTGTTTCATGGCTGTACACATCAACACAAAAAAGTTGTTATTTCAGTGCATGCAATGCTTAGACAATACAAATAGAATACCTTTCAATTTTACACCAAAGCACTTACTGCAAACCTAATGGAAATGCTTTAGGTTAACTTCCCACATGATTCTGAGATGTCTGAAAGTTGTTTCATACCTGTGCACATAAAGACAAAAAAGTTGATTTCACAGTGAATAGAATGCTTTCACATAAAAGTAGTATACATTTCAATTGTACTCAAAAGTCCTGACTGCAAACCTAATGCAAACACATTTGGTTAACTTCCCACATGAGTATCACTAGGTTTAAAGTTGTTTCATGCCTCAGTTCATCAAGACAAAAAAGTTACTGTCTCAGTACGACTATGTGACATTAAGGTAGTAGACATCTGAATTTTACACCAAAGTGCTTACTGCAAACTATTTGAAACATCTTAGGTTAACTTCCCACATGATTATGAGTAGTTTGAAAGTTGTTCCATGGCTGTACACATCAACACAAAAAGTTGTTATCTCAGTGCATGCAATGCTTCGACAATACAAATAGTATACATTTCAATTTTACACCAAAGTACTTACTGCAAACCTAATGGAAACAACTTAGATTAACTTCCCACATGATTCTGAGATGTCTGAAAGTTGTTTCATACCTGTGCACATCAAGACAAAAAAGTTGTTTTCTCAGTGCATGCAGTGCTTTTACAATACAAATGGTATACATTTCAATTTTACACCAAAGCACTTACTGCAAACCTAATGGAAACACCTTAGGTTAACTTTCCACATGATTATGAGTAGTTTGAAAGTTGTTTCATGGCTGTACACATCAACACAAAAAAGGTGTTCTCTCTGTGCATGCAATGCTTAGACAATACAAATAGTATTCATTTCAATTTTACACCAAAGTACTTACTGCAAACCTAATGGAAACAACTTAGATTAACTTCCCTCATGATTCTGAGATGTCTGAAAGTTGTTTCATGGCTGTACACATCAACACAAAAAAGTTGTTATCTCAGTGCATGCAATGCTTAGAGAATACAAATAGAATACCTTTCAATTTTACACCAAAGCACTTACTGCAAACCTAATGGAAATGCTTTAGGTTTACTTCCCACATGATTCTGAGATGTCTGAAAGTTGTTTCATACCTGTGCACATAAAGACAAAAAAGTTGATTTCACAGTGAATAGAATGCTTTCACATAAAAGTAGTATACATTTCAATTGTACTCAAAAGTCCTGACTGCAAACCTAATGCAAACACATTTGGTTAACTTCCCACATGAGTATGACTAGGTTTAAAGTTGTTTCATGCCTCAGTTCATCAAGACAAAAAAGTTACTTTCTCAGTACTGCTATGCTCTGACTTTAAGGTAGTACACATCAGAATTTTACACCAAAGTACTTACTGCAAACTAATGGAAACACCTTAGGTTAACTTCCCAAATGATTATGAGTAGTTTGAAAGTTGTTTCATGGCTGTACACATCAACACAAAAAAGTTGTTATTTCAGTGCATGCAATGCTTAGACAATACAAATAGAATACCTTTCAATTTTACACCAAAGCACTTACTGCAAACCTAATGGAAATGCTTTAGGTTAACTTCCCACATGATTCTGAGATGTCTGAAAGTTGTTTCATACCTGTGCACATAAAGACAAAAAAGTTGATTTCACAGTGAATAGAATGCTTTCACATAAAAGTAGTATTCATTTCAATTGTACTCAAAAGTCCTGACTGCAAACCTAATGCAAACACATTTGGTTAACTTCCCACATGAGTATCACTAGGTTTAAAGTTGTTTCATGCCTCAGTTCATCAAGACAAAAAAGTTACTGTCTCAGTACGACTATGTGACATTAAGGTAGTAGACATCTGAATTTTACACCAAAGTGCTTACTGCAAACTATTTGAAACATCTTAGGTTAACTTCCCACATGATTATGAGTAGTTTGAAAGTTGTTCCATGGCTGTACACATCAACACAAAAAGTTGTTATCTCAGTGCATGCAATGCTTCGACAATACAAATAGTATACATTTCAATTTTACACCAAAGTACTTACTGCAAACCTAATGGAAACAACTTAGATTAACTTCCCACATGATTCTGAGATGTCTGAAAGTTGTTTCATACCTGTGCACATCAAGACAAAAAAGTTGTTTTCTCAGTGCATGCAGTGCTTTTACAATACAAATGGTATACATTTCAATTTTACACCAAAGCACTTACTGCAAACCTAATGGAAACACCTTAGGTTAACTTTCCACATGATTATGAGTAGTTTGAAAGTTGTTTCATGGCTGTACACATCAACACAAAAAAGGTGTTCTCTCAGTGCATGCAATGCTTAGACAATACAAATAGTATTCATTTCAATTTTACACCAAACTACTTACTGCAAACCTAATGGAAACAACTTAGATTAACTTCCCACATGATTCTGAGATGTCTGAAAGTTGTTTCATGGCTGTACACATCAACACAAAAAAGTTGTTATCTCAGTGCATGCAATGCTTAGAGAATACAAATAGAATACCTTTCAATTTTACACCAAAGCACTTACTGCAAACCTAATGGAAATGCTTTAGGTTAACTTCCCACATGATTTTGAGATGTCTGAAAGTTGTTTCATACCTGTGCACATAAAGACAAAAAAGTTGATTTCACAGTGAATAGAATGCTTTCACATAAAAGTAGTATACATTTCAATTGTACTCAAAAGTCCTGACTGCAAACCTTATGCAAACACATTTGTTTAATTCCCACATGAGTATGACTAGGTTTAAAGTTGTTTCATCCCTCAGTTCATCAAGACAAAAAAGTTACTTTCTCAGTACGACTATGCTCTGACATTAATGTAGTATACATCTGAATTTTACACCAAAGTACTTACTGCAAACTATTTGAAACATCTTAGGTTAACTTCCCACATGATTATGAGTAGTTTGAAAGTTGTTTCATGGCTGTACACATCAACACAAAAAAGTTGTTATCTCAGTGCATGCAATGCTTCGACAATAGAAATAGTATACATTTCAATTTTCCAGCAAAGTACTTACTGCAAACCTAATGGAAACAACTTAGAATAACTTCCCACATGATTCTGAGATGTCTGAAAGTTGTTTCATACCTGTGCACATCAAGACAAAAAAGTTGTTTTCTCAGTGCATGCAGTGCTTTTACAATACAAATGGTATACATTTCAATTTTACACCAAAGCACTTACTGCAAACCTAATGGAAACACTTTAGGCTAACTTTCCACATGATTATGAGTAGTTTGAAAGTTGTTTCATGGCTGTACACATCAACACAAAAAAGTTGTTATCTCAGTGCATGCAATGCTTAGACAATACAAATAGTATACATTTCAATTTTACACCAAAGTCCTTACTGCAAACCTAATGGAAACAACTTAGATTAACTTCCCACATGATTCTGAGATGTCTGAAAGTTGTTTCATACCTGTGCACATTAAGACAAAAAAGTTGTTTTCTCAGTGCATGCAATGCTTAGAGAATACAAATAGTATACATTTCAATTTTATAGCAAAGCACTTACTGCAAACCTAATGAAAAACTTTAGGTTAACTTCCCACATGATTCTGAGATGTCTGAAAGTTGTTTCATACCTGTGCACATCAAGACAAAAAAGCTGTTTTCTCAGTGCATGCAATGCTTTTACAATACATATAGTATACATTTCAATTTTACACCAAAGCATTTACTGCAAACCTAATGGAAACATGTTAGGTTAACTTTCCACATGATTATGAGTAGTTTGAAAGTTGTTTCATGGCTGTACATATCAACACAAAAAAGTTGTTATCTCAGTGCATGCAATGCTTAGACAATACAAATAGAATACCTTTCAATTTTACACCAAAGCACTTACTGCAAACCTAATGGAAATGCTTTAGGTTAACTTTCCACATGATTCTGAGATGTCTGAAAGTTGTTTCATACCTGTGCACATAAAGACAAAAAAGTTGATTTCACAGTGAATAGAATGCTTTCACATAAAAGTAGTATACATTTCAATTTTACACCAAAGTACTTACTGCAAACCTAATGGAAACAACTTAGATTAACTTCCCACATGATTCTGAGATGTCTGAAAGTTGTTTCATACCTGTGCACATTAAGACAAAAAAGTTGTTTTCTCAGTGCATGCAATGCTTTTACAATACATATAGTATACATTTCAATCTTACACCAAAGCACTTACTGCAAACCTAATGGAAACACCTTAGGTTAACTTTCCACATGATTATGAGTATTTTGAAAGTTGTTTCATGGCCGTACACATAAACTCAAAAAAGTTGTTATCTCAGTGCATGCAATGCTTAGAGAATACAAATAGTATACATTTCAATTTTACACCAAACACTTACTGCAAACCTAATGGAAACACTTTAGGTTAACTTCCCACATGATTCTGAGATGTCTGAAAGTTGTTTCATACCTGTGCACATAAAGACAAAAAAGTTGATTTCACAGTGAATAGAATGCTTTGACATAAAGGTAGTATACATTTCAATTGTACTCAGAAGTCCTGACTGCAAACCTAATGCAAACACATTTGGTGAACTTCCCACATGAGTATGACTAGGTTTAAAGTTGTTTCATGCCTCAGTTCATCAAGACAAAAAAGTTACTTTCTCAGTACAACTATGCTCTGACATTAAGGTAGTATACATCTGAATTTTACACCAAAGTACTTACTTCAAACTATTTGAAACATCTTAGGTTAACTTCCCACATGATTATGAGTAGTTTGAAAGTTGTTTCATGGCTGTACACATCAACACAAAAAAGTTGTTATCTGAGTGCATGCAATGCTTCGACAATACAAATAGTATACATTAAAATTTTACAGCAAAGTTCTTACTGCAAACCTAATGGAAACAACTTAGATTAACTTCCCACATGATTCTGAGATGTCTGAAAGTTGTTTCATACCTGTGCACATCAAGACAAAAAAGTTGTTTTCTCAGTGCATGCAGTGCTTTTACAATACAAATGGTATACATTTCAATTTTACACCAAAGCACTTACTGCAAACCTAATGGAAACACTTTAGGCGAACTTACCACATGATTATGAGTAGTTTGAAAGTTGTTTCATGGCTGTACACATCAACACAAAAAAGTTGTTATCTCAGTGCATGCAATGCTTAGACAATACAAATAGTATACATTTCAATTTTACACCAAAGTCCTTACTGCAAACCTAATGGAAACTACTTAGATTAACTTCCCACATGATTCTCAGATG
This sequence comes from Mobula birostris, assembly GCF_030028105.1. NCBI lineage: Eukaryota > Metazoa > Chordata > Chondrichthyes > Myliobatiformes > Myliobatidae > Mobula > Mobula birostris. Next base: position 52,086 of record NW_027275303.1, read on the forward strand.
TCTGAAAGTTGTTTCATACCTGTGCACATTAAGACAAAAAAGTTGTTTTCTCAGTGCATGCAATGCTTTCACAATGCATATAGTATACATTTCAATTTTACACCAAAGCACTTACTGCAAACCTAATGGAAACACCTTAGGTTAACTTTCCACATGATTATGAGTAGTTTGAAAGTTGTTTCATGGCCGTACACATAAACACAAAAAAGATGTTATCTCAGTGCATGCAATGTTTAGACAATACAAATAGTATACATTTCAATTTTACAACAAAGCACTTACTGCAAACCTAATGGGAAAAGCTTTAGGTTAACTTCCCACATGATTCTGAGATGTCTGAAAGTTGTTTCATACCTGTGCACATCAAGACAAAAAAGCTGTTTTCTCAGTGCATGCAATGCTTTTACAATACATATAGTATACATTTCAATTTTACACCAAAGCATTTACTGCAAACCTAATGGAAACACGTTAGGTTAACTTTCCACATGATTATGAGTAGTTTGAAAGTTGTTTCATGGCTGTACACATCAACACAAAAAAGTTGTTATCTCAGTGCATGCAATGCTTAGACAATACAAATAGAATACCTTTCAATTTTACACCAAAGCACTTACTGCAAAACTAATGGAAAAATTTAGGTTAACTTCCCACATTATTCTGAGATGTCTGAAAGTTGTTTCATACCTGTGCACATAAAGACAAAAAAGTTGATTTCACAGTGAATAGAATGCTTTGACATAAAAGTAGTATACATTTCAATTGTACTCAATAGTCCTGACTGCAAACCTAATGCAAACACATTTGTTTAACTTCCCACATGAGTATGACTAGGTTTAAAGTTGTTTCATGCCTCAGTTCATCAAGACAAAAAAGTTACTTTCTCAGTACTACTATGCTGTGACATTAAGGTAGTACACATCAGAATTTTACACCAAAGTACTTACTGCAAACTAATGAAACACCTTAGGTTAACTTCCCACATGATTATGAGTAGTTTGAAAGTTGTTTAATGGCTGTACACATCAACACAAAAAGTTGTTATCTCAGTGCATGCAATGCTTCGACAATACAAATGGTATACATTTCAATTTTACAGCAAAGTACTTACTGCAAACCTAATGGAAACAACTTAGATTAACTTCCCACATGATTCTGAGATGTCTGAACGTTGTTTCATACCTGTGCACATCAAGACAAAAAAGTTGTTTTCTCAGTGCATGCAGTGCTTTTACAATACAAATGGTATACATTTCAATTTTACACCAAAGCACTTACTGCAAACCTAATGGAAACACCTTAGGTTAACTTTCCACATGATTATGAGTAGTTTGAAAGTTGTTTCATGGCTGTACACATCAACACAAAAAAGGTGTTCTCTCAGTGCATGCAATGCTTAGACAATACAAATAGTATACATTTCAATTTTACACCAAAGTACTTACTGCAAACCTAATGGAAACAACTTAGATTAACTTCCCACATGATTCTGAGATGTCTGAAAGTTGTTTCATGGCTGTACACATCAACACAAAAAAGTTGTTATCTCAGTGCATGCAATGCTTAGAGAATACAAATAGAATACCTTTCAATTTTACACCAAAGCACTTACTGCAAACCTAATGGAAATGCTTTAGGTTAACTTCCCACATGATTTTGAGGTGTCTGAAAGTTGTTTCATACCTGTGCACATAAAGACAAAAAAGCTGATTTCACAGTGAATAGAATGCTTTCACATAAAAGTAGTATACATTTCAATTGTACTCAAAAGTCCTGACTGCAAACCTAATGCAAACACATTTGTTTAATTCCCACATGAGTATGACTAGGTTTAAAGTTGTTTCATCCCTCAGTTCATCAAGACAAAAAAGTTACTTTCTCAGTACGACTATGCTCTGACATTAAGGTAGTATACATCTGAATTTTACACCAAAGTACTTACTGCAAACTATTTGAAACATCTTAGGTTAACTTCCCACATGATTATGAGTAGTTTGAAAGTTGTTTCATGGCTGTACACATCAACACAAAAAAGTTGTTATCTCAGTGCATGCAATGCTTCGACAATAGAAATAGTATACATTTCAATTTTCCAGCAAAATACTTACTGCAAACCTAATGGAAACAACTTAGAATAACTTCCCAGATGATTCTGAGATGTCTGAAAGTTGTTTCATACCTGTGCACATCAAGACAAAAAAGTTGTTTTCTCAGTGCATGCAGTGCTTTTACAATACAAATGGTATACATTTCAATTTTACACCACAGCACTTACTGCAAACCTAATGGAAACACTTTAGGCTAACTTTCCACATGATTATGAGTAGTTTGAAAGTTGTTTCATGGCTCTACACAACAGCACAAAAAAGTTGTTATCTCAGTGCATGCAATGCTTAGACAATACAAATAGTATACATTTCAATTTTACACCAAAGTCCTTACTGCAAACCTAATGGAAACAACTTAGATTAACTTCCCACATGATTCTGAGATGTCTGAAAGTTGTTTCATACCTGTGCACATTAAGACAAAAAAGTTGTTTTCTCAGTGCATGCAATGCTTAGACAATACAAATAGTATACATTTCAATTTTATAGCAAAGCACTTAATGCAAACCTAATGCAAAAACTTTAGGTTAACTTCCCACATGATTCTGAGATGTCTGCAAGTTGTTTCATACCTGTGCACATCAAGACAAAAAAGCTGTTTCCTCAGTGCATGCAATGCTTTTACAATACATATAGTATACATTTCAATTTTACACCAAAGCACTTACTGCAAACTACTGGAAACACCTTAGGTTAACTTCCCACATGATTATGAGTAGTTTGAAAGTTGTTTCATGGCTGTACACATCAACACAAAAAAGTTGTTATCTCAGTGCATGCAATGCTTAGACAATACAAATAGTATACATTTCAATTTTACACCAAAGTACTTACTGCAAACCTAATGGAAACAACTTAGATTAACTTCCCACATGATTCTGAGATGTCTGAAAGTTGTTTCATACCTGTGCACATTAAGACAAAAAAGTTGTTTTCTCAGTGCATGCAATGCTTTTACAATACATATAGTATACATTTCAATTTTACACCAAAGCACTTACTGCAAACCTAATGGAAACACCTTAGGTTAACTTTCCACATGATTATGAGTATTTTGAAAGTTGTTTCATGGCCGTACACATAAACTCAAAAAAGTTGTTATCTCAGTGCATGCAATGCTTAGACAATACAAATAGTATACATTTCAATTTTACAACAAAGCACTTACTGCAAACCTAATGGGAAAAGCTTTAGGTTAACTTCCCACATGATTCTGAGATGTCTGAAAGTTGTTTCATACCTGTGCACATCAAGACAAAAAAGCTGTTTTCTCAGTGCATGCAATGCTTTTACAATACATATAGTATACATTTCAATTTTACACCAAAGCATTTACTGCAAACCTAATGGAAACACGTTAGGTTAACTTTCCACATGATTATGAGTAGTTTGAAAGTTGTTTCATGGCTGTACACATCAACACAAAAAAGTTGTTATCTCAGTGCATGCAATGCTTAGACAATACAAATAGAATACCTTTCAATTTTACACCAAAGCACTTACTGCAAAACTAATGGAAAAACTTTAGGTTAACTTCCCACATTATTCTGAGATGTCTGAAAGTTGTTTCATACCTGTGCACATAAAGACAAAAAAGTTGATTTCACAGTGAATAGAATGCTTTGACATAAAAGTAGTATACATTTCAATTGTACTCAATAGTCCTGACTGCAAACCTAATGCAAACACATTTGTTTAACTTCCCACATGAGTATGACTAGGTTTAAAGTTGTTTCATGCCTCAGTTCATCAAGACAAAAAAGTTACTTTCTCAGTACTACTATGCTGTGACATTAAGGTAGTACACATCAGAATTTTACACCAAACTACTTACTGCAAACTAATGGAAACACCTTAGGTTAACTTCCCACATGATTATGAGTAGTTTGAAAGTTGTTTCATGGCTGTACACATCAACACAAAAAAGTTGTTATCTCAGTGCATGCAATGCTTAGACAATACAAATAGAATACCTTTCAATTTTACACCAAAGCACTTACTGCAAACCTAATGGAAACAACTTAGATTAAATTCCCACATGATTCTGAGATGTCTGAAAGTTGTTTCATACCTGTGCACATCAAGACAAAAAAGTTGTTTTCTCAGTGCATGCAGTGCTTTTACAATACAAATGGTATACATTTCAATTTTACACCAAAGCACTTACTGCAAACCTAATGGAAACACTTTAGGCTAACTTTCCACATGATTATGAGTAGTTTGAAAGTTGTTTCATGGCTGTACACATCAACACAAAAAAGTTGTTATCTCAGTGCATGCAATGCTTAGACAATACAAATAGTATACATTTCAATTTTACACCAAAGTCCTTACTGCAAACCTAATGGAAACAACTTAGATTAACTTCCCACATGATTCTGAGTTGTCTGAAAGTTGTTTCATACCTGTGCACATTAAGACAAAAAAGTTGTTTTCTCAGTGCATGCAATGCTTAGACAATACAAATAGTATACATTTCAATTTTACAACAAAGCACTTACTGCAAACCTAATGGAAAAACTTTAGGTTAACTTCCCACATGATTCTGAGATGTCTGAAAGTTGTTTCATACCTGTGCACATCATGACAAAAAAGCTGTTTTCTCAGTGCATGCAATGCTTTTACAATACATATAGTATACATTTCAATTTTACACCAAAGCATTTACTGCAAACCTAATGGAAACATGTTAGGTTAACTTTCCACATGATTATGAGTAGTTTGAAAGTTGTTTCATGGCTGTACACATCAAAACAAAAAAGTTGTTATCTCAGTACATGCAATGCTTAGACAATACAAATAGAATACCTTTCAATTTTACACCAGAGCACTTACTGCAAACCTAATGGAAATGCTTTAGGTTAACTTCGCACATGATTCTGAGATGTCTGAAAGTTGTTTCATACCTGTGCACATAAAGACAAAAAAGTTGATTTCACAGTGAATAGAATGCTTACACATAAAAGTAGCATACATTGCAAATGTACTCAAAAGTCCTGACTGCAAACCTAATGCAAACACATTTGGTTAACTTCCCACATGAGTATGACTAGGTTTAAAGTTGTTTCATGCCTCAGTTCATCAAGACAAAAAAGTTACTTTCTCAGTACAACTATGCTCTGACATTAAGGTAGTATACATCTGAATTTTACACCAAAGTTCTTACCGCAAACTATTTGAAACACCTTAGGTTAACTTCCCACATGATTATGAGTAGTTTGAAAGTTGTTTCATGGCTGTACACATCAACACAAAAAAGTTGTTATATCAGTGCATGCAATGCTTCGACAATACAAATAGTATACATTTCAATTTTACAGCAAAGTTCTTACTGCAAACCTAATGGAAACAACTTAGATTAACTTCCCACATGATTCTGAGATGTCTGAAAGTTGTTTCATACCTGTGCACATCAAGACAAAAAAGTTGTTTTCTCAGTGCATGCAGTGCTTTTACAATACAAATAGTATACATTTCAATTTTACACCAAAGTCCTTACTGCAAACCTAATGGAAACAACTTAGATTAACTTCCCACATGATTCTGAGATGTCTGAAAGTTGTTTCATACCTGTGCACATTAAGACAAAAAAGTTGTTTTCTCAGTGCATGCAATGCTTAGACAATACAAATAGTATACATTTCAATTTTATAGCAAAGCACTTACTGCAAACCTAATGAAAAACTTTAGGTTAACTTCCCACATGATTCTGAGATGTCTGAAAGTTGTTTCATACCTGTGCACATCAAGACAAAAAAGCTGTTTTCTCAGTGCATGCAATGCTTTTACAATACATATAGTATACATTTCAATTTTACACCAAAGCATTTACTGCAAACCTAATGGAAACATGTTAGGTTAACTTTCCACATGATTATGAGTAGTTTGAAAGTTGTTTCATGGCTGTACACATCAACACAAAAAAGTTGTTATCTCAGTGCATGCAATGCTTAGACAATACAAATAGAATACCTTTCAATTTTACACCAAAGCACTTACTGCAAACCTAATGGAAATGCTTTAGGTTAACTTTCCACATGATTCTGAGATGTCTGAAAGTTGTTTCATACCTGTGCACATAAAGACAAAAAAGTTGATTTCACAGTGAATAGAATGCTTTCACATAAAAGTAGTATACATTTCAATTTTACACCAAAGTACTTACTGCAAACCTAATGGAAACAACTTAGATTAACTTCCCACATGATTCTGAGATGTCTGAAAGTTGTTTCATACCTGTGCACATTAAGACAAAAAAGTTGTTTTCTCAGTGCATGCAATGCTTTTACAATACATATAGTATACATTTCAATCTTACACCAAAGCACTTACTGCAAACCTAATGGAAACACCTTAGGTTAACTTTCCACATGATTATGAGTATTTTGAAAGTTGTTTCATGGCCGTACACATAAACTCAAAAAAGTTGTTATCTCAGTGCATGCAATGCTTAGACAATACAAATAGTATACATTTCAATTTTACACCAAACACTTACTGCAAACCTAATGGAAACACTTTAGGTTAACTTCCCACATGATTCTGAGATGTCTGAAAGTTGTTTCATACCTGTGCACATAAAGACAAAAAAGTTGATTTCACAGTGAATAGAATGCTTTGACATAAAGGTAGTATACATTTCAATTGTACTCAGAAGTCCTGACTGCAAACCTAATGCAAACACATTTGGTGAACTTCCCACATGAGTATGACTAGGTTTAAAGTTGTTTCATGCCTCAGTTCATCAAGACAAAAAAGTTACTTTCTCAGTACAACTATGCTCTGACATTAAGGTAGTATACATCTGAATTTTACACCAAAGTACTTACTTCAAACTATTTGAAACATCTTAGGTTAACTTCCCACATGATTATGAGTAGTTTGAAAGTTGTTTCATGGCTGTACACATCAACACAAAAAAGTTGTTATCTGAGTGCATGCAATGCTTCGACAATACAAATAGTATACATTAAAATTTTACAGCAAAGTTTTTACTGCAAACCTAATGGAAACAACTTAGATTAACTTCCCACATGATTCTGAGATGTCTGAAAGTTGTTTCATACCTGTGCACATCAAGACAAAAAAGTTGTTTTCTCAGTGCATGCAGTGCTTTTACAATACAAATGGTATACATTTCAATTTTACACCAAAGCACTTACTGCAAACCTAATGGAAACACTTTAGGCGAACTTTCCACATGATTATGAGTAGTTTGAAAGTTGTTTCATGGCTGTACACATCAACACAAAAAAGTTGTTATCTCAGTGCATGCAATGCTTAGACAATACAAATAGTATACATTTCAATTTTACACCAAAGTCCTTACTGCAAACCTAATGGAAACTACTTAGATTAACTTCCCACATGATTCTCAGATGTCTGAAAGTTGTTTCATACCTGTGCACATTAAGACAAAAAAGTTGTTTTCTCAGTGCATGCAATGCTTTCACAATACATATAGTATACATTTCAATTTTACACCAAAGCACTTACTGCAAACCTAATGGAAACACCTTAGGTTAACTTTCCACATGATTATGAGTAGTTTGAAAGTTGTTTCATGGCCGTACACATAAACACAAAAAAGATGTTATCTCAGTGCATGCAATGTTTAGACAATACAAATAGTATACATTTCAATTTTACAACAAAGCACTTACTGCAAACCTAATGGGAAAAGCTTTAGGTTAACTTCCCACATGATTCTGAGATGTCTGAAAGTTGTTTCATACCTGTGCACATCAAGACAAAAAAGCTGTTTTCTCAGTGCATGCAATGCTTTTACAATACATATAGTACACATTTCAATTTTACACCAAAGCATTTACTGCAAACCTAATGGAAACACGTTAGGTTAACTTACCACATGATTATGAGTAGTTTGAAAGTTGTTTCATGGCTGTACACATCAACACAAAAAAGTTGTTATCTCAGTGCATGCAATGCTTAGACAATACAAATAGAATACCTTTCAATTTTACACCAAAGCACTTACTGCAAAACTAATGGAAAAATTTAGGTTAACTTCCCACATTATTCTGAGATGTCTGAAAGTTGTTTCATACCTGTGCACATAAAGACAAAAAAGTTGATTTCACAGTGAATAGAATGCTTTGACATAAAAGTAGTATACATTTCAATTGTACTCAATAGTCCTGACTGCAAACCTAATGCAAACACATTTGTTTAACTTCCCACATGAGTATGACTAGGTTTAAAGTTGTTTCATGCCTCAGTTCATCAAGACAAAAAAGTTACTTTCTCAGTACTACTATGCTGTGACATTAAGGTAGTACACATCAGAATTTTACACCAAAGTACTTACTGCAAACTAATGAAACACCTTAGGTTAACTTCCCACATGATTATGAGTAGTTTGAAAGTTGTTTAATGGCTGTACACATCAACACAAAAAGTTGTTATCTCAGTGCATGCAATGCTTCGACAATACAAATAGTATACATTTCAATTTTACAGCAAAGTACTTACTGCAAACCTAATGGAAACAACTTAGATTAACTTCCCACATGATTCTGAGATGTCTGAACGTTGTTTCATACCTGTGCACATCAAGACAAAAAAGTTGTTTTCTCAGTGCATGCAGTGCTTTTACAATACAAATGGTATACATTTCAATTTTACACCAAAGCACTTACTGCAAACCTAATGGAAACACCTTAGGTTAACTTTCCACATGATTACGAGTAGTTTGAAAGTTGTTTCATGGCTGTACACATCAACACAAAAAAGGTGTTCTCTCAGTGCATGCAATGCTTAGACAATACAAATAGTATACATTTCAATTTTACACCAAAGTACTTACTGCAAACCAAATGGAAACAACTTAGATTAACTTCCCACATGATTCTGAGATGTCTGAAAGTTGTTTCATGGCTGTACACATCAACACAAAAAAGTTGTTATCTCAGTGCATGCAATGCTTAGAGAATACAAATAGAATACCTTTCAATTTTACACCAAAGCACTTACTGCAAACCTAATGGGGGGGAAATGCTTTAGGTTAACTTCCCACATGATTTTGAGGTGTCTGAAAGTTGTTTCATACCTGTGCACATAAAGACAAAAAAGCTGATTTCACAGTGAATACAATGCTTTCACATAAAAGTAGTATACATTTCAATTGTACTCAAAAGTCCTGACTGCAAACCTAATGCAAACACATTTGTTTAATTCCCACATGAGTATGACTAGGTTTAAAGTTGTTTCATCCCTCAGTTCATCAAGACAAAAAAGTTACTTTCTCAGTACGACTATGCTCTGACATTAAGGTAGTATACATCTGAATTTTACACCAAAGTACTTACTGCAAACCTAATGGAAACAACTTAGAATAACTTCCCACATGATTCTGAGATGTCTGAAAGTTGTTTCATACCTGTGCACATCAGGACAAAAAAGTTGTTTTCTCAGTGCATGCAGTGCTTTTACAATACAAATGGTATACATTTCAATTTTACACCACAGCACTTACTGCAAACCTAATGGAAACACTTTAGGCTAACTTTCCACATGATTATGAGTAGTTTGAAAGTTGTTTCATGGCTCTACACAACAGCACAAAAAAGTTGTTATCTCAGTGCATGCAATGCTTAGACAATACAAATAGTATACATTTCAATTTTACACCAAAGTCCTTACTGCAAACCTAATGGAAACAACTTAGATTAACTTCCCACATGATTCTGAGATGTCTGAAAGTTGTTTCATACCTGTGCACATTAAGACAAAAAAGTTGTTTTCTCAGTGCATGCAATGCTTAGACAATACAAATAGTATACATTTCAATTTTATAGCAAAGCACTTAATGCAAACCTAATGCAAAAACTTTAGGTTAACTTCCCACATGATTCTGAGATGTCTGCAAGTTGTTTCATACCTGTGCACATCAAGACAAAAAAGCTGTTTCCTCAGTGCATGCAATGCTTTTACAATACATATAGTATACATTTCAATTTTACACCAAAGCACTTACTGCAAACTACTGGAAACACCTTAGGTTAACTTCCCACATGATTATGAGTAGTTTGAAAGTTGTTTCATGGCTGTACACATCAACACAAAAAAGTTGTTATCTCAGTGCATGCAATGCTTAGACAATACAAATAGTATACATTTCAATTTTACACCAAAGTACTTACTGCAAACCTAATGGAAACAACTTAGATTAACTTCGCACATGATTCTGAGATGTCTGAAAGTTGTTTCATACCTGTGCACATTAAGACAAAAAAGT
>NW_027275304.1:0-62401 GCF_030028105.1 Mobula birostris
ATGTCTAGAGGCATGAAACAACTTTCAGTCATCTCAGAATCATGTGGAAGTTAACCTAAGGTGTTTCCATTAGGTTTGCAGTAAGTACTTTGGTGTAAAATTGAAATGTATACTCTTTGTATTGTCAAAGCATTGTATGCACTGAGATAACAACTTTTTGTCTTGATGTCTAGAGGCATGAAACAACTTTCAGTCATTTCAGAATCATGTGGGAAGTTAACCTAAGGTGTTTCCATTAGGTTTGCACTAAGTACTTTGGTGTAAAATTAAAATGTATAATACTTTTAATGTCAAAGCACTCTATTCTCTGAGAAATCAACTTTTTTGTCTTTATGTACAGGGGCATGAAACAACTAGCAGACATTTCAGATCATGTGGGAAGTTAACCTTAGGTGTTTCCATTAGGTTGCAGTAAGTACTGTGGTGTAAAATTGAAATGTATACTCTTTGTATTGTCAAAGCATTGTATGCACTGAGATAAGAACTTTGTTGTCTTGATGTATAGAGGCATGAAAAAACTTTCAAACTGCTCATATTCATGAGGGAAGTTAACCAAAGGTGTTTCCATTAGGTTTGCAGTCAGGACTTTTCAGTACAATTTAAGTGTATACTACTGTTACGTCAAAGCATTGTATGCACTGAGATAACAACTTTTTTCTCTTAATGTCTAAAGGCATGAAACAACTTTCAGTCATCTCAGAATCATGTGGGAAGTTATCCTAAGGTGTTTTCATTAGTTTTGCAGTAAGTTCTTTGGTGTAAAATTGAAATGTATACTATTTGTATTTGTCAAAGCATTGGAAGCACTGAGAAAAGATCTTTTTTGTCTTGATGAGCAGAGGCATGAACCTACTTTCAAACTACTCATAATCATGTGGGAAGTTGAACTAGGGTGTTTCCATTAGGTTTGCACTAAGCACTTTGGTGTAAAATTCAAATCTATAATACTTTTAATGTCAAAGCACTCTAATCTCTGAGAAATCAACTTTTTTGTCTTTATGTACAGAGGCATGAAACAACTTTCAGTCATCTCAGAATCATGTGGAAGTTAACCTAAGGTGTTTCCATTAGGTTTGGTAAGTACTGTCGTGTAAAATTGAAATGTATACTCTTTGTATTGTCAAAGCATTGTATGCACTGAGATAACAACTTTTTTGTCTTGATGTCTAGAGGCATGAAACAACTTTCAGTCATCTCAGAATCATGTGGGAAGTTAACTTAAGGTGTTTCCATTAGGTTTGCACTAAGTACTTTGGTGTAAAATTGAAGTGTATACTATTTGTACTGACAAAGCATTGTATGCACTGACATAACAACTTTGTTGTCTTGATGTATAGAGGCATGAAAAAACTTTCAAACTGCTCATAATCATGAGGGAAGTTAACCAAAGGTGTTTCCATTAGGTTTGCAGTCAGGACTTTTCAGTACAATTTAAGTGTATACTACTGTTACGTCAAAGCATTGTATGCACTGAGATAACAACTTTTTTGTCTTAATGTCTAAAGGCATGAAACAAGTTTCAGTCATCTCAGAATCATGTGGGAAGTTAACCTAAGGTGTTTCCATTAGTTTTGCAGTAAGTTCTTTGGTGTAAAATTGAAATGTATACTATTTGTATTGTCAAAGCATTGGAAGCACTGAGAAAAGAACTTTTTTGTCTTGATGAGCAGAGGCATGAAACTACTTTCAAACTACTCATAATCATGTGGGAAGTTGAACTAGGGTGTTTCCATTAGGTTTGCACTAAGTACTTTGGTGTAAAATTCAAATCTGTAATACTTTTAATGTCAAAGCACTCTAATCTCTGAGAAATCAACTTTTTTGTCTTTATGTACAGAGGCATGAAACAACTTGCAGACATTTCAGAATCATGTAGGAAGTTAACCTAAGGTGTTTCCATTAGGTTTGCAGTAAGTACTTTGGTGTAAAATTGAAATGTATACTCTTTGTATTGTCAAAGCATTGTATGCACTGAGATAACAACTTTTTTGTCTTGATGTCTGGAGGCATGAAACAACTTTCAGTCATCTCAGAATCATGTGGGAAGTTAACCTAAGGTGTTTCCATTAGGTTTGCACTAAGTACTTTGGTGTAAAATTGAAATGTATACTATTTGTATTGCAAAGCTTTGGAAGCACTGAGAAAAGAACTTTTTTGTCTTGCTGTATATAGGCATGAAACAACTTTCAAACTGCTCATAATCATGTGGGAAGTTAACCAAAGGTGTTTCCAATAGGTTTGCAGTAAGTACTTTGGTTTAAAATTGAAATGCATACTCTTTGTATTGTCAAAGCATTGTATGCACTGAGATAACAACTTTTTTGTCTTGATGTCTAGAGGCATGAAACAACTTTCAGTCATCTCAGAATCATGTGGGAAGTTAACCTAAGGTGTTTCCATTAGGTTTGCACTAAATACTTTGGTGTAAAATTGAAATGTATAATACTTTTAATGTCAAAGCACTCTATTCTCTGAGAAATCAACTTTTTTGTCTTTACGTACAGGGGCATGAAACAACTTGCAGACATTTCAGAATCATGTGGGAAGTTAACCTTAGGTGTTTCCATTAGGTTTGCAGTAAGTCCTTTGGTGTAAAATTGAAATGTATACTCTTTGTATTGTCAAAGCATTGTATGCACTGAGATAACAACTTTTTTGTCTTGATGTCTAGAGGCATGAAACAACTTTCAGTCATCTCAGAATCATGTGGGAAGTTAACCTAAGGTGTTTCCATTAGGTTTGCACTAAGTACTTTGGTGTAAAATTGAAGTGTATACTATTTGTACTGACAAAGCATTGTATGCACTGAGATAACAACTTCGTTGTCTTGATGTATAGAGGCATGAGAAAACTTTCAAACTGCTCATAATCATGTGGGAAGTTGAACTAGGGTGTTTCCATTAGGTTTGCACTAAGTACTTTGGTGTAAAATTCAAATCTATAATACTTTTAATGTCAAAGCACTCTAAACTCTGAGAAATCAACTTTTTTGTCTTTATGTACAGAGGCATGAAACAACTTGCAGACATTTCAGAATCATGTAGGAAGTTAACCTAAGGTGTTTCCATTAGGTTTGCAGTAAGTACATTGGTGTAAAATTGAAATGTATACTCTTTGTATTGTCAAAGCATTGTATGCACTGAGATAACAACTTTTCTGTCTTGATGTCTGGAGGCATGAAACAACTTTCAGTCATCTCAGAATCATGTGGGAAGTTAACCTAAGGTGTTTCCATTAGGTTTGCACTAAGGACTTTGGTGTAAAATTGAAATGTATACTATTTGTATTGCAAAGCTTTGGAAGCACTGAGAAAAGAAGTTTTTTGTCTTGCTGTATATAGGCATGAAACAACTTTCAAACTGCTCATAATCATGTGGGAAGTTAACCAAAGGTGTTTCCAATAGGTTTGCAGTAAGTACTTTGGTTTAAAATTGAAATGCATACTCTTTGTATTGTCAAAGCATTGTATGCACTGAGATAACAACTTTTTTGTCTTGATGTCTAGAGGCATGAAACAACTTTCAGTCATCTCAGAATCATGTGGGAAGTTAACCTAAGGTGTTTCCATTAGGTTTGCACTAAGTACTTTGGTGTAAAATCCAAATGTATAATGCTTTTAATGTCAAAGCACTCTATTCTCTGAGAAATCAACTTTTTTGTCTTTATGTACAGGGGCATGAAACAACTTGCAGACATTTCAGAATCATGTGGGAAGTTAACCTTAGGTGTTTCCATTAGGTTTGCAGTAAGTCCTTTGGTGTAAAATTGAAATGTATACTCTTTGTATTGTCAAAGCATTGTATGCACTGAGATAACAACTTTTTTGTCTTGATGTCTAGAGGCATGAAACAACTCTCAGTCATCTCAGAATCATGTGGGAAGTTAACCTAAGGTGTTTCCATTAGGTTTGCACTAAGTACTTTGGTGTAAAATTGAAGTGTATACTATTTGTACTGACAAAGCATTGTATGCACTGAGATAACAACTTTGTCGTCTTGATGTATAGAGGCATGAAAAAACTTTCAAACTGCTCATAATCATGAGGGAAGTTAACCAAAGGTGTTTCCATTAGGTTTGCAGTCAGGACTTTTCAGTACAATTTAAGTGTATACTACTGTTACGTCAAAGCATTGTATGCACTGAGATAACAACTTTTTTGTCTTGATGTCTGGAGGCATGAAACAACTTGCAGTCATCTCAGAATCATGTGGGAAGTTAACCTAAGGTGTTTCCATTAGGTTTGCACTAAGTACTTTGGTGTAAAATTGAAGTGTATACTATTTGTACTGACAAAGCATTGTATGCACTGACATAACAACTTTGTTGTCTTGATGTATAGAGGCATGAAAAAACTTTCAAACTGCTCATAATCATGAGGGAAGTTAACCAAAGGTGTTTCCATTAGGTTTGCAGTCAGGACTTTTCAGTACAATTTAAGTGTATACTACTGTTACGTCAAAGCATTGTATGCACTGAGATAACAACTTTTTTTGTCTTAATGTCTAAAGGCATGAAACAAGTTTCAGTCATCTCAGAATCATGTGGGAAGTTAACCTAAGGTGTTTCCATTAGTTTTGCAGTAAGTTCTTTGGTGTAAAATTGAAATGTATACTATTTGTATTGTCAAAGCATTGGAAGCACTGAGAAAAGAACTTTTTTGTCTTGATGAGCAGAGGCATGAAACTACTTTCAAACTACTCATAATCATGTGGGAAGTTGAACTAGGGTGTTTCCATTAGGTTTGCACTAAGTACTTTGGTGTAAAATTCAAATCTATAATACTTTTAATGTCAAAGCACTCTAATCTCTGAGAAATCAACTTTTTTGTCTTTATGTACAGAGGCATGAAACAACTTGCAGACATTTCAGAATCATGTAGGAAGTTAACCTAAGGTGTTTCCATTAGGTTTGCAGTAAGTACTTTGGTGTAAAATTGAAATGTATACTCTTTGTATTGTCAAAGCATTGTATGCACTGAGATAACAACTTTTTTGTCTTGATGTCTGGAGGCATGAAACAACTTTCAGTCATCTCAGAATCATGTGGGAAGTTAACCTAAGGTGTTTCCATTAGGTTTGCACTAAGTACTTTGGTGTAAAATTGAAATGTATACTATTTGTATTGCAAAGCTTTGGAAGCACTGAGAAAAGAACTTTTTTGTCTTGCTGTATATAGGCATGAAACAACTTTCAAACTGCTCATAATCATGTGGGAAGTTAACCAAAGGTGTTTCCAATAGGTTTGCAGTAAGTACTTTGGTTTAAAATTGAAATGCATACTCTTTGTATTGTCAAAGCATTGTATGCACTGAGATAACAACTTTTTTGTCTTGATGTCTAGAGGCATGAAACAACTTTCAGTCATCTCAGAATCATGTGGGAAGTTAACCTAAGGTGTTTCCATTAGGTTTGCACTAAGTACTTTGGTGTAAAATTCAAATGTATAATACTTTTAATGTCAAAGCACTCTATTCTCTGAGAAATCAACTTTTTTGTCTTTATGTACAGGGGCATGAAACAACTTGCAGACATTTCAGAATCATGTGGGAAGTTAACCTTAGGTGTTTCCATTAGGTTTGCAGTAAGTCCTTTGGTGTAAAATTGAAATGTATACTCTTTGTATTGTCAAAGCATTGTATGCACTGAGATAACAACTTTTTTGTCTTGATGTCTAGAGGCATGAAACAACTTTCAGTCATCTCAGAATCATGTGGGAAGTTAACCTAAGGTGTTTCCATTAGGTTTGCACTAAGTACTTTGGTGTAAAATTGAAGTGTATACTATTTGTACTGACAAAGCATTGTATGCACTGAGATAACAACTTCGTTGTCTTGATGTATAGAGGCATGAAAAAACTTTCAAACTGCTCATAATCATGAGGGAAGTTAACCAAAGGTGTTTCCATTAGGTTTGCAGTCAGGACTTTTCAGTACAATTTAAGTGTATACTACTGTTACGTCAAAGCATTGTATGCACTGAGATAAGAACTTTTTTGTCTTAATGTCTAAAGGCATGAAACAACTTTCAGTCATCTCAGAATCATGTGGGAAGTTACGCTAAGGTGTTTCCATTAGTTTTGCAGTAAGTTCTTTGGTGTAAAATTGAAATGCATACTCTTTGCATTGTCAAAGCATTGTATGCACTGAGATAACAACTTTGTTGTCTTGATGTCTAGAGGCATGAAACAACTTTCAGTCATCTCAGAATCATGTGGGAAGTTAACCTAAGGTGTTTCCATTAGGTTTGCAGTAAGTACTTTGGTGTAAAATTGAAATGTATACTCTTTGTATTGTCAAAGCATTGTATGCACTGAGATAACAACTTTTTTGTCTTGATGTCTAGAGGCATGAAACAACTTTCAGTCATTTCAGAATCATGTGGGAAGTTAACCTAAGGTGTTTCCATTAGGTTTGCACTAAGTACTTTGGTGTAAAATTAAAATGTATAATACTTTTAATGTCAAAGCACTCTATTCTCTGAGAAATCAACTTTTTTGTCTTTATGTACAGGGGCATGAAACAACTAGCAGACATTTCAGAATCATGTGGGAAGTTAACCTTAGGTGTTTCCATTAGGTTTGCAGTAAGTACTGTGGTGTAAAATTGAAATGTATACTCTTTGTATTGTCAAAGCATTGTATGCACTGAGATAAGAACTTTGTTGTCTTGATGTATAGAGGCATGAAAAAACTTTCAAACTGCTCATATTCATGAGGGAAGTTAACCAAAGGTGTTTCCATTAGGTTTGCAGTCAGGACTTTTCAGTACAATTTAAGTGTATACTACTGTTACGTCAAAGCATTGTATGCACTGAGATAACAACTTTTTTCTCTTAATGTCTAAAGGCATGAAACAACTTTCAGTCATCTCAGAATCATGTGGGAAGTTATCCTAAGGTGTTTCCATTAGTTTTGCAGTAAGTTCTTTGGTGTAAAATTGAAATGTATACTATTTGTATTGTCAAAGCATTGGAAGCACTGAGAAAAGATCTTTTTTGTCTTGATGAGCAGAGGCATGAACCTACTTTCAAACTACTCATAATCATGTGGGAAGTTGAACTAGGGTGTTTCCATTAGGTTTGCACTAAGCACTTTGGTGTAAAATTCAAATCTATAATACTTTAAATGTCAAAGCACTCTAATCTCTGAGAAATCAACTTTTTTGTCTTTATGTACAGAGGCATGAAACAACTTTCAGTCATCTCAGAATCATGTGGGAAGTTAACCTAAGGTGTTTCCATTAGGTTTGCAGTAAGTACTGTCGTGTAAAATTGAAATGTATACTCTTTGTATTGTCAAAGCATTGTATGCACTGAGATAACAACTTTTTTGTCTTGATGTCTAGAGGCATGAAACAACTTTCAGTCATCTCAGAATCATGTGGGAAGTTAACTTAAGGTGTTTCCATTAGGTTTGCACTAAGTACTTTGGTGTAAAATTGAAGTGTATACTATTTGTACTGACAAAGCATTGTATGCACTGACATAACAACTTTGTTGTCTTGATGTATAGAGGCATGAAAAAACTTTCAAACTGCTCATAATCATGAGGGAAGTTAACCAAAGGTGTTTCCATTAGGTTTGCAGTCAGGACTTTTCAGTACAATTTAAGTGTATACTACTGTTACGTCAAAGCATTGTATGCACTGAGATAACAACTTTTTTGTCTTAATGTCTAAAGGCATGAAACAAGTTTCAGTCATCTCAGAATCATGTGGGAAGTTAACCTAAGGTGTTTCCATTAGTTTTGCAGTAAGTTCTTTGGTGTAAAATTGAAATGTATACTATTTGTATTGTCAAAGCATTGGAAGCACTGAGAAAAGAACTTTTTTGTCTTGATGAGCAGAGGCATGAAACTACTTTCAAACTACTCATAATCATGTGGGAAGTTGAACTAGGGTGTTTCCATTAGGTTTGCACTAAGTACTTTGGTGTAAAATTCAAATCTGTAATACTTTTAATGTCAAAGCACTCTAATCTCTGAGAAATCAACTTTTTTGTCTTTATGTACAGAGGCATGAAACAACTTGCAGACATTTCAGAATCATGTAGGAAGTTAACCTAAGGTGTTTCCATTAGGTTTGCAGTAAGTACTTTGGTGTAAAATTGAAATGTATACTCTTTGTATTGTCAAAGCATTGTATGCACTGAGATAACAACTTTTTTGTCTTGATGTCTGGAGGCATGAAACAACTTTCAGTCATCTCAGAATCATGTGGGAAGTTAACCTAAGGTGTTTCCATTAGGTTTGCACTAAGTACTTTGGTGTAAAATTGAAATGTATACTATTTGTATTGCAAAGCTTTGGAAGCACTGAGAAAAGAACTTTTTTGTCTTGCTGTATATAGGCATGAAACAACTTTCAAACTGCTCATAATCATGTGGGAAGTTAACCAAAGGTGTTTCCAATAGGTTTGCAGTAAGTACTTTGGTTTAAAATTGAAATGCATACTCTTTGTATTGTCAAAGCATTGTATGCACTGAGATAACAACTTTTTTGTCTTGATGTCTAGAGGCATGAAACAACTTTCAGTCATCTCAGAATCATGTGGGAAGTTAACCTAAGGTGTTTCCATTAGGTTTGCACTAAATACTTTGGTGTAAAATTGAAATGTATAATACTTTTAATGTCAAAGCACTCTATTCTCTGAGAAATCAACTTTTTTGTCTTTACGTACAGGGGCATGAAACAACTTGCAGACATTTCAGAATCATGTGGGAAGTTAACCTTAGGTGTTTCCATTAGGTTTGCAGTAAGTCCTTTGGTGTAAAATTGAAATGTATACTCTTTGTATTGTCAAAGCATTGTATGCACTGAGATAACAACTTTTTTGTCTTGATGTCTAGAGGCATGAAACAACTTTCAGTCATCTCAGAATCATGTGGGAAGTTAACCTAAGGTGTTTCCATTAGGTTTGCACTAAGTACTTTGGTGTAAAATTGAAGTGTATACTATTTGTACTGACAAAGCATTGTATGCACTGAGATAACAACTTCGTTGTCTTGATGTATAGAGGCATGAGAAAACTTTCAAACTGCTCATAATCATGTGGGAAGTTGAACTAGGGTGTTTCCATTAGGTTTGCACTAAGTACTTTGGTGTAAAATTCAAATCTATAATACTTTTAATGTCAAAGCACTCTAAACTCTGAGAAATCAACTTTTTTGTCTTTATGTACAGAGGCATGAAACAACTTGCAGACATTTCAGAATCATGTAGGAAGTTAACCTAAGGTGTTTCCATTAGGTTTGCAGTAAGTACATTGGTGTAAAATTGAAATGTATACTCTTTGTATTGTCAAAGCATTGTATGCACTGAGATAACAACTTTTCTGTCTTGATGTCTGGAGGCATGAAACAACTTTCAGTCATCTCAGAATCATGTGGGAAGTTAACCTAAGGTGTTTCCATTAGGTTTGCACTAAGGACTTTGGTGTAAAATTGAAATGTATACTATTTGTATTGCAAAGCTTTGGAAGCACTGAGAAAAGAAGTTTTTTGTCTTGCTGTATATAGGCATGAAACAACTTTCAAACTGCTCATAATCATGTGGGAAGTTAACCAAAGGTGTTTCCAATAGGTTTGCAGTAAGTACTTTGGTTTAAAATTGAAATGCATACTCTTTGTATTGTCAAAGCATTGTATGCACTGAGATAACAACTTTTTTGTCTTGATGTCTAGAGGCATGAAACAACTTTCAGTCATCTCAGAATCATGTGGGAAGTTAACCTAAGGTGTTTCCATTAGGTTTGCACTAAGTACTTTGGTGTAAAATCCAAATGTATAATGCTTTTAATGTCAAAGCACTCTATTCTCTGAGAAATCAACTTTTTTGTCTTTATGTACAGGGGCATGAAACAACTTGCAGACATTTCAGAATCATGTGGGAAGTTAACCTTAGGTGTTTCCATTAGGTTTGCAGTAAGTCCTTTGGTGTAAAATTGAAATGTATACTCTTTGTATTGTCAAAGCATTGTATGCACTGAGATAACAACTTTTTTGTCTTGATGTCTAGAGGCATGAAACAACTCTCAGTCATCTCAGAATCATGTGGGAAGTTAACCTAAGGTGTTTCCATTAGGTTTGCACTAAGTACTTTGGTGTAAAATTGAAGTGTATACTATTTGTACTGACAAAGCATTGTATGCACTGAGATAACAACTTTGTCGTCTTGATGTATAGAGGCATGAAAAAACTTTCAAACTGCTCATAATCATGAGGGAAGTTAACCAAAGGTGTTTCCATTAGGTTTGCAGTCAGGACTTTTCAGTACAATTTAAGTGTATACTACTGTTACGTCAAAGCATTGTATGCACTGAGATAACAACTTTTTTGTCTTGATGTCTGGAGGCATGAAACAACTTGCAGTCATCTCAGAATCATGTGGGAAGTTAACCTAAGGTGTTTCCATTAGGTTTGCACTAAGTACTTTGGTGTAAAATTGAAGTGTATACTATTTGTACTGACAAAGCATTGTATGCACTGACATAACAACTTTGTTGTCTTGATGTATAGAGGCATGAAAAAACTTTCAAACTGCTCATAATCATGAGGGAAGTTAACCAAAGGTGTTTCCATTAGGTTTGCAGTCAGGACTTTTCAGTACAATTTAAGTGTATACTACTGTTACGTCAAAGCATTGTATGCACTGAGATAACAACTTTTTTTGTCTTAATGTCTAAAGGCATGAAACAAGTTTCAGTCATCTCAGAATCATGTGGGAAGTTAACCTAAGGTGTTTCCATTAGTTTTGCAGTAAGTTCTTTGGTGTAAAATTGAAATGTATACTATTTGTATTGTCAAAGCATTGGAAGCACTGAGAAAAGAACTTTTTTGTCTTGATGAGCAGAGGCATGAAACTACTTTCAAACTACTCATAATCATGTGGGAAGTTGAACTAGGGTGTTTCCATTAGGTTTGCACTAAGTACTTTGGTGTAAAATTCAAATCTATAATACTTTTAATGTCAAAGCACTCTAATCTCTGAGAAATCAACTTTTTTGTCTTTATGTACAGAGGCATGAAACAACTTGCAGACATTTCAGAATCATGTAGGAAGTTAACCTAAGGTGTTTCCATTAGGTTTGCAGTAAGTACTTTGGTGTAAAATTGAAATGTATACTCTTTGTATTGTCAAAGCATTGTATGCACTGAGATAACAACTTTTCTGTCTTGATGTCTGGAGGCATGAAACAACTTTCAGTCATCTCAGAATCATGTGGGAAGTTAACCTAAGGTGTTTCCATTAGGTTTGCACTAAGTACTTTGGTGTAAAATTGAAATGTATACTATTTGTATTGCAAAGCTTTGGAAGCACTGAGAAAAGAACTTTTTTGTCTTGCTGTATATAGGCATGAAACAACTTTCAAACTGCTCATAATCATGTGGGAAGTTAACCAAAGGTGTTTCCAATAGGTTTGCAGTAAGTACTTTGGTTTAAAATTGAAATGCATACTCTTTGTATTGTCAAAGCATTGTATGCACTGAGATAACAACTTTTTTGTCTTGATGTCTAGAGGCATGAAACAACTTTCAGTCATCTCAGAATCATGTGGGAAGTTAACCTAAGGTGTTTCCATTAGGTTTGCACTAAGTACTTTGGTGTAAAATTCAAATGTATAATACTTTTAATGTCAAAGCACTCTATTCTCTGAGAAATCAACTTTTTTGTCTTTATGTACAGGGGCATGAAACAACTTGCAGACATTTCAGAATCATGTGGGAAGTTAACCTTAGGTGTTTCCATTAGGTTTGCAGTAAGTCCTTTGGTGTAAAATTGAAATGTATACTCTTTGTATTGTCAAAGCATTGTATGCACTGAGATAACAACTTTTTTGTCTTGATGTCTAGAGGCATGAAACAACTTTCAGTCATCTCAGAATCATGTGGGAAGTTAACCTAAGGTGTTTCCATTAGGTTTGCACTAAGTACTTTGGTGTAAAATTGAAGTGTATACTATTTGTACTGACAAAGCATTGTATGCACTGAGATAACAACTTCGTTGTCTTGATGTATAGAGGCATGAAAAAACTTTCAAACTGCTCATAATCATGAGGGAAGTTAACCAAAGGTGTTTCCATTAGGTTTGCAGTCAGGACTTTTCAGTACAATTTAAGTGTATACTACTGTTACGTCAAAGCATTGTATGCACTGAGATAACAACTTTTTTGTCTTAATGTCTAAAGGCATGAAACAACTTTCAGTCATCTCAGAATCATGTGGGAAGTTACGCTAAGGTGTTTCCATTAGTTTTGCAGTAAGTTCTTTGGTGTACAATTGAAATGCATACTCTTTGCATTGTCAAAGCATTGTATGCACTGAGATAACAACTTTGTTGTCTTGATGTCTAGAGGCATGAAACAACTTTCAGTCATCTCAGAATCATGTGGGAAGTTAACCTAAGGTGTTTCCATTAGGTTTGCAGTAAGTACTTTGGTGTAAAATTGAAATGTATACTCTTTGTATTGTCAAAGCATTGTATGCACTGAGATAACAACTTTTTTGTCTTGATGTCTAGAGGCATGAAACAACTTTCAGTCATTTCAGAATCATGTGGGAAGTTAACCTAAGGTGTTTCCATTAGGTTTGCACTAAGTACTTTGGTGTAAAATTAAAATGTATAATACTTTTAATGTCAAAGCACTCTATTCTCTGAGAAATCAACTTTTTTGTCTTTATGTACAGGGGCATGAAACAACTAGCAGACATTTCAGAATCATGTGGGAAGTTAACCTTAGGTGTTTCCATTAGGTTTGCAGTAAGTACTGTGGTGTAAAATTGAAATGTATACTCTTTGTATTGTCAAAGCATTGTATGCACTGAGATAAGAACTTTGTTGTCTTGATGTATAGAGGCATGAAAAAACTTTCAAACTGCTCATATTCATGAGGGAAGTTAACCAAAGGTGTTTCCATTAGGTTTGCAGTCAGGACTTTTCAGTACAATTTAAGTGTATACTACTGTTACGTCAAAGCATTGTATGCACTGAGATAACAACTTTTTTCTCTTAATGTCTAAAGGCATGAAACAACTTTCAGTCATCTCAGAATCATGTGGGAAGTTATCCTAAGGTGTTTCCATTAGTTTTGCAGTAAGTTCTTTGGTGTAAAATTGAAATGTATACTATTTGTATTGTCAAAGCATTGTATGCACTGAGATAACAACTTCGTTGTCTTGATGTATAGAGGCATGAGAAA
This sequence comes from Mobula birostris, assembly GCF_030028105.1. Taxonomy (NCBI): domain Eukaryota; kingdom Metazoa; phylum Chordata; class Chondrichthyes; order Myliobatiformes; family Myliobatidae; genus Mobula; species Mobula birostris. Next base: position 13,193 of record NW_027275304.1, read on the forward strand.
ACTTTCAAACTGCTCATAATCATGTGGGAAGTTGAACTAGGGTGTTTCCATTAGGTTTGCACTAAGTACTTTGGTGTAAAATTCAAATCTATAATACTTTTAATGTCAAAGCACTCTAAACTCTGAGAAATCAACTTTTTTGTCTTTATGTACAGAGGCATGAAACAACTTGCAGACATTTCAGAATCATGTAGGAAGTTAACCTAAGGTGTTTCCATTAGGTTTGCAGTAAGTACTTTGGTGTAAAATTGAAATGTATACTCTTTGTATTGTCAAAGCATTGTATGCACTGAGATAACAACTTTTCTGTCTTGATGTCTGGAGGCATGAAACAACTTTCAGTCATCTCAGAATCATGTGGGAAGTTAACCTAAGGTGTTTCCATTAGGTTTGCACTAAGGACTTTGGTGTAAAATTGAAATGTATACTATTTGTATTGCAAAGCTTTGGAAGCACTGAGAAAAGAAGTTTTTTGTCTTGCTGTATATAGGCATGAAACAACTTTCAAACTGCTCATAATCATGTGGGAAGTTAACCAAAGGTGTTTCCAATAGGTTTGCAGTAAGTACTTTGGTTTAAAATTGAAATGCATACTCTTTGTATTGTCAAAGCATTGTATGCACTGAGATAACAACTTTTTTGTCTTGATGTCTAGAGGCATGAAACAACTTTCAGTCATCTCAGAATCATGTGGGAAGTTAACCTAAGGTGTTTCCATTAGGTTTGCACTAAGTACTTTGGTGTAAAATCCAAATGTATAATACTTTTAATGTCAAAGCACTCTATTCTCTGAGAAATCAACTTTTTTGTCTTTATGTACAGGGGCATGAAACAACTTGCAGACATTTCAGAATCATGTGGGAAGTTAACCTTAGGTGTTTCCATTAGGTTTGCAGTAAGTCCTTTGGTGTAAAATTGAAATGTATACTCTTTGTATTGTCAAAGCATTGTATGCACTGAGATAACAACTTTTTTGTCTTGATGTCTAGAGGCATGAAACAACTCTCAGTCATCTCAGAATCATGTGGGAAGTTAACCTAAGGTGTTTCCATTAGGTTTGCACTAAGTACTTTGGTGTAAAATTGAAGTGTATACTATTTGTACTGACAAAGCATTGTATGCACTGAGATAACAACTTTGTCGTCTTGATGTATAGAGGCATGAAAAAACTTTCAAACTGCTCATAATCATGAGGGAAGTTAACCAAAGGTGTTTCCATTAGGTTTGCAGTCAGGACTTTTCAGTACAATTTAAGTGTATACTACTGTTACGTCAAAGCATTGTATGCACTGAGATAACAACTTTTTTGTCTTAATGTCTAAAGGCATGAAACAACTTTCAGTCATCTCAGAATCATGTGGGAAGTTACGCTAAGGTGTTTCCATTAGTTTTGCAGTAAGTTCTTTGGTGTAAAATTGAAATGTATACTATTTGTATTGTCAAAGCATTGGAAGCACTGAGAAAAGAACTTTTTTGTGTTGATGAGCAGAGGCATGAAACTACTTTGAAACTACTCATAATCATGTGGGAAGTTGAACTAGGGTGTTTCCATTAGGTTTGCACTAAATACTTTGGTGTAAAATTCAAATCTATACAACTTTTAATGTCAAAGCACTCTAATCTCTGAGAAATCAACTTTTTTGTCTTCTTGTACAGTGGCATGAAACAACTTGCAGACATTTCAGAATCATGTAGGAAGTTAACCTAAGGTGTTTCCATTAGGTTTGCAGTAAGTACTTTGGTGTAAAATTGAAATGTATACTCTTTGTATTGTCAAAGCATTGTATGCACTGAGATAACAACTTTTTTGTCTTGATGTCTGGAGGCATGAAACAACTTGCAGTCATCTCAGAATCATGTGGGAAGTTAACCTAAGGTGTTTCCATTAGGTTTGCACTAAGTACTTTGGTGTAAAATTGAAGTGTATACTATTTGTACTGACAAAGCATTGTATGCACTGACATAACAACTTTGTTGTCTTGATGTATAGAGGCATGAAAAAACTTTCAAACTGCTCATAATCATGAGGAAAGTTAACCAAGGTGTTTCCATTAGGTTTGCAGTCAGGACTTTTCAGTACAATTTAAGTGTATACTACTGTTACGTCAAAGCATTGTATGCACTGAGATAACAACTTTTTTTGTCTTAATGTCTAAAGGCATGAAACAAGTTTCAGTCATCTCCAGAATCATGTGGGAAGTTAACCTAAGGTGTTTCCATTAGTTTTGCAGTAAGTTCTTTGTGTAAAATTGAAATGTATACTATTTGTATTGTCAAAGCATTGGAAGCACTGAGAAAAGAACTTTTTTGTCTTGATGAGCAGAGGCATGAAACTACTTTCAAACTACTCATAATCATGTGGGAAGTTGAACTAGGGTGTTTCCATTAGGTTTGCACTAAGTACTTTGGTGTAAATTCAAATCTATATACTTTTAATGTCAAAGCACTCTAATCTCTGAGAATCAACTTTTTTGTCTTTATGTACAGAGGCATGAAACAACTTGCAGACATTTCAGAATCATGTAGGAAGTTAACCTAAGGTGTTTCCATTAGGTTTGCAGTAAGTACTTTGGTGTAAAATTGAAATGTATACTCTTTGTATTGTCAAAGCATTGTATGCACTGAGATAACAACTTTTTTGTCTTGATGTCTGGAGGCATGAAACAACTTTCAGTCATCTCAGAATCATGTGGGAAGTTAACCTAAGGTGTTTCCATTAGGTTTGCACTAAGTACTTGGTGTAAAATTGAAATGTATACTATTTGTATTGCAAAGCTTTGGAAGCACTGAGAAAGAACTTTTTTGTCTTGCTGTATATAGGCATGAAACAACTTTCAAACTGCTCATAATCATGTGGGAAGTTAACCAAAGGTGTTTCCAATAGGTTTGCAGTCAGTACTTTGGTTTAAAAATTGAAATGCATACTCTTGGTATTGTCAAAGCATTGTATGCACTGAGATAACAACTTTTTTGTCTTGATGTCTAGAGGCATGAAACAACTTTCAGTCATCTCAGAATCATGTGGGAAGTTAACCTAAGGTGTTTCCATTAGGTTTGCACTAAGTACTTTGGTGTAAAATTCAAATGTATAATACTTTTAATGTCAAAGCACTCTATTCTCAGAGAATCAACTTTTTTGTCTTTATGTACAGGGGCATGAAACAACTTGCAGACATTCAGAATCATGTGGGAAGTTAACCTTAGGTGTTTCCATTAGGTTTGCAGTAAGTCCTTTGGTGTAAAATTGAAATGTATACTCTTTGTATTGTCAAAGCATTGTATGCACTGAGATAACAACTTTTTGTCTTGATGTCTAGAGGCATGAACAACTTTCAGTCATCTCAGAATCATGTGGGAAGTTAACCTAAGGTGTTTCCATTAGGTTTGCACTAAGTACTTTGGTGTAAAATTGAAGTGTATACTATTGTACTGACAAAGCATTGTATGCACTGAGATAACAACTTCGTTGTTTTGATGTATAGAGGCATGAAAAACTTTCAAAACTGCTCATAATCATGAGGGAAGTTAACCAAAGGTGTTTCCATTAGGTTGCAGTCAGGACTTTTCAGTACAATTTAAGTGTATACTACTGTTACGTCAAAGCATTGTATGCACTGAGATAACAACTTTTTTGTCTTAATGTCTAAAGGCATGAAACAACTTTCAGTCATCTCAGAATCATGTGGGAAGTTACGCTAAGGTGTTTCATTAGTTTTGCAGTAAGTTCTTTGGTGTAAAATGAAATGCATACTCTTTTGCATTGTCAAAGCATTGTATGCACTGAGATAACAACTTTGTTGTCTTGATGTCTAGAGGCATGAAACAACTTTCAGTCATCTCAGAATCATGTGGGAAGTTAACCTAAGGTGTTTCCATTAGGTTTGCAGTAAGTACTTTGGTGTAAAATTGAAATGTATACTCTTTGTATTGTCAAAGCATTGTATGCACTGAGATAACAACCTTTTTTGTCTTGATGTCTAGAGGCATGAAACAACTTTCAGTCATTTCAGAATCATGTGGGAAGTTAACCTAAGGTGTTTCCATTAGGTTTGCACTAAGTACTTTGGTGTAAAATTAAAATGTATAATACTTTTAATGTCAAAGCACTCTATTCTCTGAGAAATCAACTTTTTTGTCCTTTATGTACAGGGGCATGAAACAACTAGCAGACATTTCAGAATCATGTGGGAAGTTAACCTTAGGTGTTTCCATTAGGTTTGCAGTAAGTACTGTGGTGTAAAATTGAAATGTATACTCTTTGTATTGTCAAAGCATTGTATGCACTGAAATAAGAACTTTGTTGTCTTGATGTATAGAGGCAGAAAAAACTTTCAAACTGCTCATATTCATGAGGGAAGTTTAACCAAAGGTGTTCATTAGGTTTGCAGTCAGGACTTTCAGTACAATTTAAGTGTAACTACTGTTACGTCAAAGCATTGTATGCACTGAGATAACAACTTTTTTTCTCTTAATGTCTAAAGGCATGAAACAACTTTCAGTCATCTCAGAATCATGTGGGAAGTTAACCTAAGGTGTTTCATTAGTTTTGCAGTAAGTTCTTTGGTGTAAAATTGAAATGTATACTATTTGTATTGTCAAAGCATTGGAAGCACTGAGAAAAGATCTTTTTTTGTCTTGATGAAGCAGAGGCATGAACCTACTTTCAAACTACTCATAATCATGTGGGAAGTTGAACTAGGGTGTTTCCATTAGTTTGCACTAAGCACTTTGGTGTAAAATTCAAATCTATAATACTTTTAATGTCAAAAGCACTCTAATCTCTGAGAATCAACTTTTTTGTCTTTATGTACAGAGGCATGAAACAACTTTCAGTCATCTCAGAATCATGTGGGAAGTTAACCTAAGGTGTTTCCATTAGGTTTGCAGTAAGTACTGTCGTGTAAAATTGAAATGTATACTCTTTGTATTGTCAAAGCATTGTATGCACTGAGATAACAACTTTTTTGTCTTGATGTCTAGAGGCATGAAACAACTTTCAGTCATCTCAGAATCATGTGGGAAGTTAACTTAAGGTGTTCCATTAGGTTTGCACTAAGTACTTTGGTGTAAATTGAAGTGTATACTATTTGTACTGACAAAGCAATTGTATGCACTGACATAACAACTTTGTTGTCTTGATGTATAGAGGCATGAAAAAACTTTCAAACTGCTCATAATCATGAGGGAAGTTAACCAAGGTGTTTCCATTAGGTTTGCAGTCAGGACTTTTCAGTACAATTTAAGTGTATACTACTGTTACGTCAAAGCATTGTAGGCAGTGAGATAACAACTTTTTGTCTTAATGTCTAAAGCATGAAACAAGGTTTCAGTCATCTCAGAATCATGTGGAAGTTAACCTAAGGTGTTTCCATTAGTTTTGCAGTAAGTTCTTTGGTGTAAAATTGAAATGTATACTATTTGTATTGTCAAAGCATTGGAAGCACTGAGAAAAGAACTTTTTTGTCTTGATGAGCAGAGGCATGAAACTACTTTCAAACTACTCATAATCATGTGGGAAGTTGAACTAGGGTGTTTCCATTAGGTTTGCACTAAGTACTTTGGTGTAAAATCAAATCTATAATACTTTTAATGTCAAAGCACTCTAATCTCTGAGAAATCAACTTTTTTTGTCTTTATGTACAGAGGCATGAAACAACTTGCAGACATTTCAGAATCATGTAGGAAGTTAACCTAAGGTGTTTCCATTAGGTTTGCAGTAAGTACTTTGGTGTAAAATTGAAATGTATACTCTTTGTATTGTCAAAGCATTGTATGCACTGAGATAACAACTTTTCTGTCTTGATGTCTGGAGGCATGAAACAACTTTCAGTCATCTCAGAATCATGTGGGAAGTTAACCTAAGGTGTTTCCATTAGGTTTGCACTAAGGACTTTGGTGTAAAATTGAAATGTATACTATTTGTATTGCAAAGCTTTGGAAGCACTGAGAAAAGAACTTTTTTGTCTTGCTGTATATAGGCATGAAACAACTTTCAAACTGCTCATAATCATGTGGGAAGTTAACCAAAGGTGTTTCCAATAGGTTTGCAGTAAGTACTTTGGTTTAAAATTGAAATGCATACTCTTTGTATTGTCAAAGCATTGTATGCACTGAGATAACAACTTTTTTGTCTTGATGTCTAGAGGCATGAAACAACTTTCAGTCATCTCAGAATCATGTGGGAAGTTAACCTAAGGTGTTTCCATTAGGTTTGCACTAAGTACTTTGGTGTAAAATCCAAATGTATAATACTTTTAATGTCAAAGCACTCTATTCTCTGAGAAATCAACTTTTTTGTCTTTATGTACAGGGGCATGAAACAACTTGCAGACATTTCAGAATCATGTGGGAAGTTAACCTTAGGTGTTTCCATTAGGTTTGCAGTAAGTCCTTTGGTGTAAAATTGAAATGTATACTCTTTGTATTGTCAAAGCATTGTATGCACTGAGATAACAACTTTTTTGTCTTGATGTCTAGAGGCATGAAACAACTTTCAGTCATCTCAGAATCATGTGGGAAGTTAACTTAAGGTGTTTCCATTAGGTTTGCACTAAGTACTTTGGTGTAAAATTGAAGTGTATACTATTTGTACTGACAAAGCATTGTATGCACTGACATAACAACTTTGTTGTCTTGATGTATAGAGGCATGAAAAAACTTTCAAACTGCTCATAATCATGAGGGAAGTTAACCAAAGGTGTTTCCATTAGGTTTGCAGTCAGGACTTTTCAGTACAATTTAAGTGTATACTACTGTTACGTCAAAGCATTGTATGCACTGAGATAACAACTTTTTTGTCTTAATGTCTAAAGGCATGAAACAACTTTCAGTCATCTCAGAATCATGTGGGAAGTTACGCTAAGGTGTTTCCATTAGTTTTGCAGTAAGTTCTTTGGTGTAAAATTGAAATGCGTACTCTTTGCATTGTCAAAGCATTGTATGCACTGAGATAACAACTTTGTTGTCTTGATGTCTAGAGGCATGAAACAACTTTCAGTCATCTCAGAATCATGTGGGAAGTTAACCTAAGGTGTTTCCATTAGGTTTGCAGTAAGTACTTTGGTGTAAAATTGGAATGTATACTCTTTGTATTGTCAAAGCATTGTATGCACTGAGATAACAACTTTTTTGTCTTAATGTCTAGAGGCATGAAACAACTTTCAGTCATTTCAGAATCATGTGGGAAGTTAACCTAAGGTGTTTGCATTAGGTTTGCACTAAGTACTTTGGTGTAAAATTGAAGTGTATACTATTTGTACTGACAAAGCATTGTATGCACTGAGATAACAACTTCGTTGTCTTGATGTATAGAGGCATGAAAAAACTTTCAAACTGCTCATAATCATGAGGGAAGTTAACCAAAGGTGTTTCCATTAGGTTTGCAGTCAGGACTTTTCAGTACAATTTAAGTGTATACTACTGTTACGTCAAAGCATTGTATGCACTGAGATAACAACTTTTTTGTCTTAATGTCTAAAGGCATGAAACAACTTTCAGTCATCTCAGAATCATGTGGGAAGATACGCTAAGGTGTTTCCATTAGTTTTGCAGTAAGTTCTTTGGTGTAAAATTGAAATGTATACTATTTGTATTGTCAAAGCATTGGAAGCACTGAGAAAAGAACTTTTTTGTGTTGATGAGCAGAGGCATGAAACTACTTTCAAACTACTCATAATCATGTGGGAAGTTGAACTAGGGTGTTTCCATTAGGTTTGCACTAAGTACTTTGGTGTAAAATTCAAATCTATACTACTTTTAATGTCAAAAGCACTCTAATCTCTGAGAAATCAACTTTTTTGTCTTCTTGTACAGTGGCATGAAACAACTTGCAGACATTTCAGAATCATGTAGGAAGTTAACCTAAGGTGTTTCCATTAGGTTTGCAGTAAGTACTTTGGTGTAAAATTGAAATGTATACTCTTTGTATTGTCAAAGCATTGTATGCACTGAGATAACAACTTTTTTGTCTTGATGTCTGGAGGCATGAAACAACTTGCAGTCATCTCAGAATCATGTGGGAAGTTAACCTAAGGTGTTTCCATTAGGTTTGCACTAAGTACTTTGGTGTAAAATTGAAGTGTATACTATTTGTACTGACAAAGCATTGTATGCACTGACATAACAACTTTGTTGTCTTGATGTATAGAGGCATGAAAAAACTTTCAAACTGCTCATAATCATGAGGGAAGTTAACCAAAGGTGTTTCCATTAGGTTTGCAGTCAGGACTTTTCAGTACAATTTAAGTGTATACTACTGTTACGTCAAAGCATTGTATGCACTGAGATAACAACTTTTTTGTCTTAATGTCTAAAGGCATGAAACAAGTTTCAGTCATCTCAGAATCATGTGGGAAGTTAACCTAAGGTGTTTCCATTAGTTTTGCAGTAAGTTCTTTGGTGTAAAATTGAAATGTATACTATTTGTATTGTCAAAGCATTGGAAGCACTGAGAAAAGAACTTTTTTGTCTTGATGAGCAGAGGCATGAAACTACTTTCAAACTACTCATAATCATGTGGGAAGTTGAACTAGGGTGTTTCCATTAGGTTTGCACTAAGTACTTTGGTGTAAAATTCAAATCTATAATACTTTTAATGTCAAAGCACTCTAATCTCTGAGAAATCAACTTTTTTGTCTTTATGTACAGAGGCATGAAACAACTTGCAGACATTTCAGAATCATGTAGGAAGTTAACCTAAGGTGTTTCCATTAGGTTTGCAGTAAGTACTTTGGTGTAAAATTGAAATGTATACTCTTTGTATTGTCAAAGCATTGTATGCACTGAGATAACAACTTTTCTGTCTTGATGTCTGGAGGCATGAAACAACTTTCAGTCATCTCAGAATCATGTGGGAAGTTAACCTAAGGTGTTTCCATTAGGTTTGCACTAAGGACTTTGGTGTAAAATTGAAATGTATACTATTTGTATTGCAAAGCTTTGGAAGCACTGAGAAAAGAACTTTTTTGTCTTGCTGTATATAGGCATGAAACAACTTTCAAACTGCTCATAATCATGTGGGAAGTTAACCAAAGGTGTTTCCAATAGGTTTGCAGTAAGTACTTTGGTTTAAAATTGAAATGCATACTCTTTGTATTGTCAAAGCATTGTATGCACTGAGATAACAACTTTTTTGTCTTGATGTCTAGAGGCATGAAACAACTTTCAGTCATCTCAGAATCATGTGGGAAGTTAACCTAAGGTGTTTCCATTAGGTTTGCACTAAGTACTTTGGTGTAAAATCCAAATGTATAATACTTTTAATGTCAAAGCACTCTATTCTCTGAGAAATCAACTTTTTTGTCTTTATGTACAGGGGCATGAAACAACTTGCAGACATTTCAGAATCATGTGGGAAGTTAACCTTAGGTGTTTCCATTAGGTTTGCAGTAAGTCCTTTGGTGTAAAATTGAAATGTATACTCTTTGTATTGTCAAAGCATTGTATGCACTGAGATAACAACTTTTTTGTCTTGATGTCTAGAGGCATGAAACAACTTTCAGTCATCTCAGAATCATGTGGGAAGTTAACCTAAGGTGTTTCCATTAGGTTTGCACTAAGTACTTTGGTGTAAAATTGAAGTGTATACTATTTGTACTGACAAAGCATTGTATGCACTGAGATAACAACTTTGTTGTCTTGATGTATAGAGGCATGAAAAAACTTTCAAACTGCTCATAATCATGAGGGAAGTTAACCAAAGGTGTTTCCATTAGGTTTGCAGTCAGGACTTTTCAGTACAATTTAAGTGTATACTACTGTTACGTCAAAGCATTGTATGCACTGAGATAACAACTTTTTTGTCTTAATGTCTAAAGGCATGAAACAACTTTCAGTCATCTCAGAATCATGTGGGAAGTTACGCTAAGGTGTTTCCATTAGTTTTGCAGTAAGTTCTTTGGTGTAAAATTGAAATGTATACTATTTGTATTGTCAAAGCATTGGAAGCACTGAGAAAAGAACTTTTTTGTGTTGATGAGCAGAGGCATGAAACTACTTTGAAACTACTCATAATCATGTGGGAAGTTGAACTAGGGTGTTTCCATTAGGTTTGCACTAAGTACTTTGGTGTAAAATTCAAATCTATACTACTTTTAATGTCAAAGCACTCTAATCTCTGAGAAATCAACTTTTTTGTCTTCTTGTACAGTGGCATGAAACAACTTGCAGACATTTCAGAATCATGTAGGAAGTTAACCTAAGGTGTTTCCATTAGGTTTGCAGTAAGTACTTTGGTGCAAAATTGAAATGTATACTCTTTGTATTGTCAAAGCATTGTATGCACTGAGATAACAACTTTTTTGTCTTGATGTCTGGAGGCATGAAACAACTTGCAGTCATCTCAGAATCATGTGGGAAGTTAACCTAAGGTGTTTCCATTAGGTTTGCACTAAGTACTTTGGTGTAAAATTGAAGTGTATACTATTTGTACTGACAAAGCATTGTATGCACTGACATAACAACTTTGTTGTCTTGATGTATAGAGGCATGAAAAAACTTTCAAACTGCTCATAATCATGAGGGAAGTTAACCAAAGGTGTTTCCATTAGGTTTGCAGTCAGGACTTTTCAGTACAATTTAAGTGTATACTACTGTTACGTCAAAGCATTGTATGCACTGAGATAACAACTTTTTTGTCTTAATGTCTAAAGGCATGAAACAAGTTTCAGTCATCTCAGAATCATGTGGGAAGTTAACCTAAGGTGTTTCCATTAGTTTTGCAGTAAGTTCTTTGGTGTAAACTTGAAATGTATACTATTTGTATTGCAAAGCTTTGGAAGCTCTGAGAAAAGAACTTTTTTGTCTTGATGTATATCGGCATGAAACAACTTTCAAACTGCTCATAATCATGTGGGAAGTTAACCAAAGGTGTTTCCATTAGGTTTGCAGTAAGTACTTTGGTTTAAAATTGAAATGCATACTCTTTGCATTGTCAAAGCATTGTATGCACTGAGATAACAACTTTTCTGTCTTGATGTCTGGAGGCATGAAACAACTTTCAGTCATCTCAGAATCATGTGGGAAGTTAACCTAAGGTGTTTCCATTAGGTTTGCAGTAAGTACTTTGGTGTAAAATTGAAATGTATACTCTTTGTATTGTCAAAGCATTGTATGCACTGAGATAACAACTTTTTTGTCTTGATGTCTAGAGGCATGAAACAACTTTCAGTCATTTCAGAATCATGTGGGAAGTTAACCTAAGGTGTTTCCATTAGGTTTGCACTAAGTACTTTGGTGTAAAATTCAAATGTATAATACTTTTAATGTCAAAGCACTCTATTCTCTGAGAAATCAACTTTTTTGTCTTTATGTACAGGGGCATGAAACAACTAGCAGACATTTCAGAATCATGTGGGAAGTTAACCTTAGGTGTTTCCATTAGGTTTGCAGTAAGTACTGTGGTGTAAAATTGAAATGTATACTCTTTGTATTGTCAAAGCATTGTATGCACTGAGATAAGAACTTTGTTGTCTTGATGTATAGAGGCATGAAAAAACTTTCAAACTGCTCATATTCATGAGGGAAGTTAACCAAAGGTGTTTCCATTAGGTTTGCAGTCAGGACTTTTCAGTACAATTTAAGTGTATACTACTGTTACGTCAAAGCATTGTATGCACTGAGATAACAACTTTTTTCTCTTAATGTCTAAAGGCATGAAACAACTTTCAGTCATCTCAGAATCATGTGGGAAGTTAACCTAAGGTGTTTCCATTAGGTTTGCACTAAGTACTTTGGTGTAAAATTGAAATGTATACTATTTGTATTGCAAAGCTTTGGAAGCACTGAGAAAAGAACTTTTTTGTCTTGCTGTATATAGGCATGAAACAACTTTCAAACTGCTCATAATCATGTGGGAAGTTAACCAAAGGTGTTTCCAATAGGTTTGCAGTAAGTACTTTGGTTTAAAATTGAAATGCATACTCTTTGTATTGTCAAAGCATTGTATGCACTGAGATAACAACTTTTTTGTCTTGATGTCTAGAGGCATGAAACAACTTTCAGTCATCTCAGAATCATGTGGGAAGTTAACCTAAGGTGTTTCCATTAGGTTTGCACTAAGTACTTTGGTGTAAAATTCAAATGTATAATACTTTTAATGTCAAAGCACTCTATTCTCTGAGAAATCAACTTTTTTGTCTTTATGTACAGGGGCATGAAACAACTTGCAGACATTTCAGAATCATGTGGGAAGTTAACCTTAGGTGTTTCCATTAGGTTTGCAGTAAGTCCTTTGGTGTAAAATTGAAATGTATACTCTTTGTATTGTCAAAGCATTGTATGCACTGAGATAACAACTTTTTTGTCTTGATGTCTAGAGGCATGAAACAACTTTCAGTCATCTCAGAATCATGTGGGAAGTTAACCTAAGGTGTTTCCATTAGGTTTGCACTAAGTACTTTGGTGTAAAATTGAAGTGTATACTATTTGTACTGACAAAGCATTGTATGCACTGAGATAACAACTTCGTTGTCTTGATGTATAGAGGCATGAAAAAACTTTCAAACTGCTCATAATCATGAGGGAAGTTAACCAAAGGTGTTTCCATTAGGTTTGCAGTCAGGACTTTTCAGTACAATTTAAGTGTATACTACTGTTACGTCAAAGCATTGTATGCACTGAGATAACAACTTTTTTGTCTTAATGTCTAAAGGCATGAAACAACTTTCAGTCATCTCAGAATCATGTGGGAAGTTACGCTAAGGTGTTTCCATTAGTTTTGCAGTAAGTTCTTTGGTGTAAAATTGAAATGCATACTCTTTGCATTGTCAAAGCATTGTATGCACTGAGATAACAACTTTGTTGTCTTGATGTCTAGAGGCATGAAACAACTTTCAGTCATCTCAGAATCATGTGGGAAGTTAACCTAAGGTGTTTCCATTAGGTTTGCAGTAAGTACTTTGGTGTAAAATTGAAATGTATACTCTTTGTATTGTCAAAGCATTGTATGCACTGAGATAACAACTTTTTTGTCTTGATGTCTAGAGGCATGAAACAACTTTCAGTCATTTCAGAATCATGTGGGAAGTTAACCTAAGGTGTTTCCATTAGGTTTGCACTAAGTACTTTGGTGTAAAATTCAAATGTATAATACTTTTAATGTCAAAGCACTCTATTCTCTGAGAAATCAACTTTTTTGTCTTTATGTACAGGGGCATGAAACAACTAGCAGACATTTCAGAATCATGTGGGAAGTTAACCTTAGGTGTTTCCATTAGGTTTGCAGTAAGTACTGTGGTGTAAAATTGAAATGTATACTCTTTGTATTGTCAAAGCATTGTAGGCACTGAGATAAGAACTTTGTTGTCTTGATGTATAGAGGCATGAAAAAACTTTCAAACTGCTCATATTCATGAGGGAAGTTAACCAAAGGTGTTTCCATTAGGTTTGCAGTCAGGACTTTTCAGTACAATTTAAGTGTATACTACTGTTACGTCAAAGCATTGTATGCACTGAGATAACAACTTTTTTCTCTTAATGTCTAAAGGCATGAAACAACTTTCAGTCATCTCAGAATCATGTGGGAAGTTATCCTAAGGTGTTTCCATTAGTTTTGCAGTAAGTTCTTTGGTGTAAAATTGAAATGTATACTATTTGTATTGTCAAAGCATTGGAAGCACTGAGAAAAGAACTTTTTTGTCTTGATGAGCAGAGGCATGAAACTACTTTGAAACTACTCATAATCATGTGGGAAGTTGAACTAGGGTGTTTCCATTAGGTTTGCACTAACTACTTTGGTGTAAAATTCAAATCTATACTACTTTTAATGTCAAAGCACTCTAATCTCTGAGAAATCAACTTTTTTGTCTTCTTGTACAGTGGCATGAAACAACTTGCAGACATTTCAGAATCATGTAGGAAGTTAACCTAAGGTGTTTCCATTAGGTTTGCAGTAAGTACTTTGGTGTAAAATTGAAATGTATACTCTTTGTATTGTCAAAGCATTGTATGCACTGAGATAACAACTTTTTTGTCTTGATGTCTGGAGGCATGAAACAACTTGCAGTCATCTCAGAATCATGTGGGAAGTTAACCTAAGGTGTTTCCATTAGGTTTGCACTAAGTACTTTGGTGTAAAATTGAAGTGTATACTATTTGTACTGACAAAGCATTGTATGCACTGACATAACAACTTTGTTGTCTTGATGTATAGAGGCATGAAAAAACTTTCAAACTGCTCATAATCATGAGGGAAGTTAACCAAAGGTGTTTCCATTAGGTTTGCAGTCAGGACTTTTCAGTACAATTTAAGTGTATACTACTGTTACGTCAAAGCATTGTATGCACTGAGATAACAACTTTTTTGTCTTAATGTCTAAAGGCATGAAACAAGTTTCAGTCATCTCAGAATCATGTGGGAAGTTAACCTAAGGTGTTTCCATTAGTTTTGCAGTAAGTTCTTTGGTGTAAAATTGAAATGTATACTATTTGTATTGTCAAAGCATTGGAAGCACTGAGAAAAGAACTTTTTTGTCTTGATGAGCAGAGGCATGAAACTACTTTCAAACTACTCATAATCATGTGGGAAGTTGAACTAGGGTGTTTCCATTAGGTTTGCACTAAGTACTTTGGTGTAAAATTCAAATCTATAATACTTTTAATGTCAAAGCACTCTAATCTCTGAGAAATCAACTTTTTTGTCTTTATGTACAGAGGCATGAAACAACTTGCAGACATTTCAGAATCATGTAGGAAGTTAACCTAAGGTGTTTCCATTAGGTTTGCAGTAAGTACTTTGGTGTAAAATTGAAATGTATACTCTTTGTATTGTCAAAGCATTGTATGCACTGAGATAACAACTTTTCTGTGTTGATGTCTGGAGGCATGAAACAACTTTCAGTCATCTCAGAATCATGTGGGAAGTTAACCTAAGGTGTTTCCATTAGGTTTGCACTAAGGACTTTGGTGTAAAATTGAAATGTATACTATTTGTATTGCAAAGCTTTGGAAGCACTGAGAAAAGAACTTTTTTGTCTTGCTGTATATAGGCATGAAACAACTTTCAAACTGCTCATAATCATGTGGGAAGTTAACCAAAGGTGTTTCCAATAGGTTTGCAGTAAGTACTTTGGTTTAAAATTGAAATGCATACTCTTTGTATTGTCAAAGCATTGTATGCACTGAGATAACAACTTTTTTGTCTTGATGTCTAGAGGCATGAAACAACTTTCAGTCATCTCAGAATCATGTGGGAAGTTAACCTAAGGTGTTTCCATTAGGTTTGCACTAACTACTTTGGTGTAAAATCCAAATGTATAATACTTTTAATGTCAAAGCACTCTATTCTCTGAGAAATCAACTTTTTTGTCTTCATGTACAGGGGCATGAAACAACTTGCAGACATTTCAGAATCATGTGGGAAGTTAACCTTAGGTGTTTCCATTAGGTTTGCAGTAAGTCCTTTGGTGTAAAATTGAAATGTATACTCTTTGTATTGTCAAAGCATTGTATGCACTGAGATAACAACTTTTTTGTCTTGATGTCTAGAGGCATGAAACAACTTTCAGTCATCTCAGAATCATGTGGGAAGTTAACCTAAGGTGTTTCCATTAGGTTTGCACTAAGTACTTTGGTGTAAAATTGAAGTGTATACTATTTGTACTGACAAAGCATTGTATGCACTGAGATAACAACGTTGTTGTCTTGATGTATAGAGGCATGAAAAAACTTTCAAACTGCTCATAATCATGAGGGAAGTTAACCAAAGGTGTTTCCATTAGGTTTGCAGTCAGGACTTTTCAGTACAATTTAAGTGTATACTACTGTTACGTCAAAGCATTGTATGCACTGAGATAACAACTTTTTTGTCTTAATGTCTAAAGGCATGAAACAACTTTCAGTCATCTCAGAATCATGTGGGAAGTTACGCTAAGGTGTTTCCATTAGTTTTGCAGTAAGTTCTTTGGTGTAAAATTGAAATGTATACTATTTGTATTGTCAAAGCATTGGAAGCACTGAGAAAAGAACTTTTTTGTGTTGATGAGCAGAGGCATGAAACTACTTTGAAACTACTCATAATCATGTGGGAAGTTGAACTAGGGTGTTTCCATTAGGTTTGCACTAAGTACTTTGGTGTAAAATTCAAATCTATACTACTTTTAATGTCAAAGCACTCTAATCTCTGAGAAATCAACTTTTTTGTCTTCTTGTACAGTGGCATGAAACAACTTGCAGACATTTCAGAATCATGTAGGAAGTTAACCTAAGGTGTTTCCATTAGGTTTGCAGTAAGTACTTTGGTGCAAAATTGAAATGTATACTCTTTGTATTGTCAAAGCATTGTATGCACTGAGATAACAACTTTTTTGTCTTGATGTCTGGAGGCATGAAACAACTTGCAGTCATCTCAGAATCATGTGGGAAGTTAACCTAAGGTGTTTCCATTAGGTTTGCACTAAGTACTTTGGTGTAAAATTGAAGTGTATACTATTTGTACTGACAAAGCATTGTATGCACTGACATAACAACTTTGTTGTCTTGATGTATAGAGGCATGAAAAAACTTTCAAACTGCTCATAATCATGAGGGAAGTTAACCAAAGGTGTTTCCATTAGGTTTGCAGTCAGGACTTTTCAGTACAATTTAAGTGTATACTACTGTTACGTCAAAGCATTGTATGCACTGAGATAACAACTTTTTTGTCTTAATGTCTAAAGGCATGAAACAAGTTTCAGTCATCTCAGAATCATGTGGGAAGTTAACCTAAGGTGTTTCCATTAGTTTTGCAGTAAGTTCTTTGGTGTAAACTTGAAATGTATACTATTTGTATTGCAAAGCTTTGGAAGCTCTGAGAAAAGAACTTTTTTGTCTTGATGTATATCGGCATGAAACAACTTTCAAACTGCTCATAATCATGTGGGAAGTTAACCAAAGGTGTTTCCATTAGGTTTGCAGTAAGTACTTTGGTTTAAAATTGAAATGCTTACTCTTTGCATTGTCAAAGCATTGTATGCACTGAGATAACAACTTTTCTGTCTTGATGTCTGGAGGCATGAAACAACTTTCAGTCATCTCAGAATCATGTGGGAAGTTAACCTAAGGTGTTTCCATTAGGTTTGCAGTAAGTACTTTGGTGTAAAATTGAAATGTATACTCTTTGTATTGTCAAAGCATTGTATGCACTGAGATAACAACTTTTTTGTCTTGATGTCTAGAGGCATGAAACAACTTTCAGTCATTTCAGAATCATGTGGGAAGTTAACCTAAGGTGTTTCCATTAGGTTTGCACTAAGTACTTTGGTGTAAAATTCAAATGTATAATACTTTTAATGTCAAAGCACTCTATTCTCTGAGAAATCAACTTTTTTGTCTTTATGTACAGGGGCATGAAACAACTAGCAGACATTTCAGAATCATGTGGGAAGTTAACCTTAGGTGTTTCCATTAGGTTTGCAGTAAGTACTGTGGTGTAAAATTGAAATGTATACTCTTTGTATTGTCAAAGCATTGTATGCACTGAGATAAGAACTTTGTTGTCTTGATGTATAGAGGCATGAAAAAACTTTCAAACTGCTCATATTCATGAGGGAAGTTAACCAAAGGTGTTTCCATTAGGTTTGCAGTCAGGACTTTTCAGTACAATTTAAGTGTATACTACTGTTACGTCAAAGCATTGTATGCACTGAGATAACAACTTTTTTCTCTTAATGTCTAAAGGCATGAAACAACTTTCAGTCATCTCAGAATCATGTGGGAAGTTAACCTAAGGTGTTTCCATTAGGTTTGCACTAAGTACTTTGGTGTAAAATTGAAATGTATACTATTTGTATTGCAAAGCTTTGGAAGCACTGAGAAAAGAACTTTTTTGTCTTGCTGTATATAGGCATGAAACAACTTTCAAACTGCTCATAATCATGTGGGAAGTTAACCAAAGGTGTTTCCAATAGGTTTGCAGTAAGTACTTTGGTTTAAAATTGAAATGCATACTCTTTGTATTGTCAAAGCATTGTATGCACTGAGATAACAACTTTTTTGTCTTGATGTCTAGAGGCATGAAACAACTTTCAGTCATCTCAGAATCATGTGGGAAGTTAACCTAAGGTGTTTCCATTAGGTTTGCACTAAGTACTTTGGTGTAAAATTCAAATGTATAATACTTTTAATGTCAAAGCACTCTATTCTCTGAGAAATCAACTTTTTTGTCTTTATGTACAGGGGCATGAAACAACTTGCAGACATTTCAGAATCATGTGGGAAGTTAACCTTAGGTGTTTCCATTAGGTTTGCAGTAAGTCCTTTGGTGTAAAATTGAAATGTATACTCTTTGTATTGTCAAAGCATTGTATGCACTGAGATAACAACTTTTTTGTCTTGATGTCTAGAGGCATGAAACAACTTTCAGTCATCTCAGAATCATGTGGGAAGTTAACCTAAGGTGTTTCCATTAGGTTTGCACTAAGTACTTTGGTGTAAAATTGAAGTGTATACTATTTGTACTGACAAAGCATTGTATGCACTGAGATAACAACTTCGTTGTCTTGATGTATAGAGGCATGAAAAAACTTTCAAACTGCTCATAATCATGAGGGAAGTTAACCAAAGGTGTTTCCATTAGGTTTGCAGTCAGGACTTTTCAGTACAATTTAAGTGTATACTACTGTTACGTCAAAGCATTGTATGCACTGAGATAACAACTTTTTTGTCTTAATGTCTAAAGGCATGAAACAACTTTCAGTCATCTCAGAATCATGTGTGAAGTTACGCTAAGGTGTTTCCATTAGTTTTGCAGTAAGTTCTTTGGTGTAAAATTGAAATGCATACTCTTTGCATTGTCAAAGCATTGTATGCACTGAGATAACAACTTTGTTGTCTTGATGTCTAGAGGCATGAAACAACTTTCAGTCATCTCAGAATCATGTGGGAAGTTAACCTAAGGTGTTTCCATTAGGTTTGCAGTAAGTACTTTGGTGTAAAATTGAAATGTATACTCTTTGTATTGTCAAAGCATTGTATGCACTGAGATAACAACTTTTTTGTCTTGATGTCTAGAGGCATGAAACAACTTTCAGTCATTTCAGAATCATGTGGGAAGTTAACCTAAGGTGTTTCCATTAGGTTTGCACTAAGTACTTTGGTGTAAAATTCAAATGTATAATACTTTTAATGTCAAAGCACTCTATTCTCTGAGAAATCAACTTTTTTGTCTTTATGTACAGGGGCATGAAACAACTAGCAGACATTTCAGAATCATGTGGGAAGTTAACCTTAGGTGTTTCCATTAGGTTTGCAGTAAGTACTGTGGTGTAAAATTGAAATGTATACTCTTTGTATTGTCAAAGCATTGTATGCACTGAGATAAGAACTTTGTTGTCTTGATGTATAGAGGCATGAAAAAACTTTCAAACTGCTCATATTCATGAGGGAAGTTAACGAAAGGTGTTTCCATTAGGTTTGCAGTCAGGACTTTTCAGTACAATTTAAGTGTATACTACTGTTACGTCAAAGGATTGTATGCACTGAGATAACAACTTTTTTCTCTTAATGTCTAAAGGCATGAAACAACTTTCAGTCATCTCAGAATCATGTGGGAAGTTATCCTAAGATGTTTCCATTAGTTTTGCAGTAAGTTCTTTGGTGTAAAATTGAAATGTATACTATTTGTATTGTCAAAGCATTGGAAGCACTGAGAAAAGATCTTTTTTGTCTTGATGAGCAGAGGCATGAACCTACTTTCAAACTACTCATAATCATGTGGGAAGTTGAACTAGGGTGTTTCCATTAGGTTTGCACTAAGTACTTTGGTGTAAAATTCAAATCTATAATACTTTTAATGTCAAAGCACTCTAATCTCTGAGAAATCAACTTTTTTGTCTTTATGTACAGAGGCATGAAACAACTTTCAGTCATCTCAGAATCATGTGGGAAGTTAACCTAAGGTGTTTCCATTAGGTTTGCAGTAAGTACTGCCGTGTAAAATTGAAATGTATACTCTTTGTATTGTCAAAGCATTGTATGCACTGAGATAACAACTTTTTTGTCTTGATGTCTAGAGGCATGAAACAACTTTCAGTCATCTCAGAATCATGTGGGAAATTAACTTAAGGTGTTTCCATTAGGTTTGCACTAAGTACTTTGGTGTAAAATTGAAGTGTATACTATTTGTACTGACAAAGCATTGTATGCACTGACATAACAACTTTGTTGTCTTGATGTATAGAGGCATGAAAAAACTTTCAAACTGCTCATAATCATGAGGGAAGTTAACCAAAGGTGTTTCCATTAGGTTTGCAGTCAGGACTTTTCAGTACAATTTAAGTGTATACTACTGTTACGTCAAAGCATTGTATGCACTGAGATAACAACTTTTTTGTCTTAATGTCTAAAGGCATGAAACAAGTTTCAGTCATCTCAGAATCATGTGGGAAGTTAACCTAAGGTGTTTCCATTAGTTTTGCAGTAAGTTCTTTGGTGTAAAATTGAAATGTATACTATTTGTATTGTCAAAGCATTGGAAGCACTGAGAAAAGAACTTTTTTGTCTTGATGAGCAGAGGCATGAAACTACTTTCAAACTACTCATAATCATGTGGGAAGTTGAACTAGGGTGTTTCCATTAGGTTTGCACTAAGTACTTTGGTGTAAAATTCAAATCTATAATACTTTTAATGTCAAAGCACTCTAATCTCTGAGAAATCAACTTTTTTGTCTTTATGTACAGAGGCATGAAACAACTTGCAGACATTTCAGAATCATGTAGGAAGTTAACCTAAGGTGTTTCCATTAGGTTTGCAGTAAGTACTTTGGTGTAAAATTGAAATGTATACTCTTTGTATTGTCAAAGCATTGTATGCACTGAGATAACAACTTTTTTGTCTTGATGTCTGGAGGCATGAAACAACTTTCAGTCATCTCAGAATCATGTGGGAAGTTAACCTAAGGTGTTTCCATTAGGTTTGCACTAAGTACTTTGGTGTAAAATTGAAATGTATACTATTTGTATTGCAAAGCTTTGGAAGCACTGAGAAAAGAACTTTTTTGTCTTGCTGTATATAGGCATGAAACAACTTTCAAACTGCTCATAATCATGTGGGAAGTTAACCAAAGGTGTTTCCAATAGGTTTGCAGTAAGTACTTTGGTTTAAAATTGAAATGCATACTCTTTGTATTGTCAAAGCATTGTATGCACTGAGATAACAACTTTTTTGTCTTGATGTCTAGAGGCATGAAACAACTTTCAGTCATCTCAGAATCATGTGGGAAGTTAACCTAAGGTGTTTCCATTAGGTTTGCACTAAGTACTTTGGTGTAAAATTCAAATGTATAATACTTTTAATGTCAAAGCACTCTATTCTCTGAGAAATCAACTTTTTTGTCTTTATGTACAGGGGCATGAAACAACTTGCAGACATTTCAGAATCATGTGGGAAGTTAACCTTAGGTGTTTCCATTAGGTTTGCAGTAAGTCCTTTGGTGTAAAATTGAAATGTATACTCTTTGTATTGTCAAAGCATTGTATGCACTGAGATAACAACTTTTTTGTCTTGATGTCTAGAGGCATGAAACAACTTTCAGTCATCTCAGAATCATGTGGGAAGTTAACCTAAGGTGTTTCCATTAGGTTTGCACTAAGTACTTTGGTGTAAAATTGAAGTGTATACTATTTGTACTGACAAAGCATTGTATGCACTGAGATAACAACGTTGTTGTCTTGATGTATAGAGGCATGAAAAAACTTTCAAACTGCTCATAATCATGAGGGAAGTTAACCAAAGGTGTTTCCATTAGGTTTGCAGTCAGGACTTTTCAGTACAATTTAAGTGTATACTACTGTTACGTCAAAGCATTGTATGCACTGAGATAACAACTTTTTTGTCTTAATGTCTAAAGGCATGAAACAACTTTCAGTCATCTCAGAATCATGTGGGAAGTTACGCTAAGGTGTTTCCATTAGTTTTGCAGTAAGTTCTTTGGTGTAAAATTGAAATGTATACTATTTGTATTGTCAAAGCATTGGAAGCACTGAGAAAAGAACTTTTTTGTGTTGATGAGCAGAGGCATGAAACTACTTTGAAACTACTCATAATCATGTGGGAAGTTGAACTAGGGTGTTTCCATTAGGTTTGCACTAAGTACTTTGGTGTAAAATTCAAATCTATACTACTTTTAATGTCAAAGCACTCTAATCTCTGAGAAATCAACTTTTTTGTCTTCTTGTACAGTGGCATGAAACAACTTGCAGACATTTCAGAATCATGTAGGAAGTTAACCTAAGGTGTTTCCATTAGGTTTGCAGTAAGTACTTTGGTGCAAAATTGAAATGTATACTCTTTGTATTGTCAAAGCATTGTATGCACTGAGATAACAACTTCTTTGTCTTGATGTCTGGAGGCATGAAACAACTTGCAGTCATCTCAGAATCATGTGGGAAGTTAACCTAAGGTGTTTCCATTAGGTTTGCACTAAGTACTTTGGTGTAAAATTGAAGTGTATACTATTTGTACTGACAAAGCATTGTATGCACTGACATAACAACTTTGTTGTCTTGATGTATAGAGGCATGAAAAAACTTTCAAACTGCTCATAATCATGAGGGAAGTTAACCAAAGGTGTTTCCATTAGGTTTGCAGTCAGGACTTTTCAGTACAATTTAAGTGTATACTACTGTTACGTCAAAGCATTGTATGCACTGAGATAACAACTTTTTTGTCTTAATGTCTAAAGGCATGAAACAAGTTTCAGTCATCTCAGAATCATGTGGGAAGTTAACCTAAGGTGTTTCCATTAGTTTTGCAGTAAGTTCTTTGGTGTAAACTTGAAATGTATACTATTTGTATTGCAAAGCTTTGGAAGCTCTGAGAAAAGAACTTTTTTGTCTTGATGTATATCGGCATGAAACAACTTTCAAACTGCTCATAATCATGTGGGAAGTTAACCAAAGGTGTTTCCATTAGGTTTGCAGTAAGTACTTTGGTTTAAAATTGAAATGCTTACTCTTTGCATTGTCAAAGCATTGTATGCACTGAGATAACAACTTTTCTGTCTTGATGTCTGGAGGCATGAAACAACTTTCAGTCATCTCAGAATCATGTGGGAAGTTAACCTAAGGTGTTTCCATTAGGTTTGCAGTAAGTACTTTGGTGTAAAATTGAAATGTATACTCTTTGTATTGTCAAAGCATTGTATGCACTGAGATAACAACTTTTTTGTCTTGATGTCTAGAGGCATGAAACAACTTTCAGTCATTTCAGAATCATGTGGGAAGTTAACCTAAGGTGTTTCCATTAGGTTTGCACTAAGTACTTTGGTGTAAAATTCAAATGTATAATACTTTTAATGTCAAAGCACTCTATTCTCTGAGAAATCAACTTTTTTGTCTTTATGTACAGGGGCATGAAACAACTAGCAGACATTTCAGAATCATGTGGGAAGTTAACCTTAGGTGTTTCCATTAGGTTTGCAGTAAGTACTGTGGTGTAAAATTGAAATGTATACTCTTTGTATTGTCAAAGCATTGTATGCACTGAGATAAGAACTTTGTTGTCTTGATGTATAGAGGCATGAAAAAACTTTCAAACTGCTCATATTCATGAGGGAAGTTAACCAAAGGTGTTTCCATTAGGTTTGCAGTCAGGACTTTTCAGTACAATTTAAGTGTATACTACTGTTACGTCAAAGCATTGTATGCACTGAGATAACAACTTTTTTCTCTTAATGTCTAAAGGCATGAAACAACTTTCAGTCATCTCAGAATCATGTGGGAAGTTAACCTAAGGTGTTTCCATTAGGTTTGCACTAAGTACTTTGGTGTAAAATTGAAATGTATACTATTTGTATTGCAAAGCTTTGGAAGCACTGAGAAAAGAACTTTTTTGTCTTGCTGTATATAGGCATGAAACAACTTTCAAACTGCTCATAATCATGTGGGAAGTTAACCAAAGGTGTTTCCAATAGGTTTGCAGTAAGTACTTTGGTTTAAAATTGAAATGCATACTCTTTGTATTGTCAAAGCATTGTATGCACTGAGATAACAACTTTTTTGTCTTGATGTCTAGAGGCATGAAACAACTTTCAGTCATCTCAGAATCATGTGGGAAGTTAACCTAAGGTGTTTCCATTAGGTTTGCACTAAGTACTTTGGTGTAAAATTCAAATGTATAATACTTTTAATGTCAAAGCACTCTATTCTCTGAGAAATCAACTTTTTTGTCTTTATGTACAGGGGCATGAAACAACTTGCAGACATTTCAGAATCATGTGGGAAGTTAACCTTAGGTGTTTCCATTAGGTTTGCAGTAAGTCCTTTGGTGTAAAATTGAAATGTATACTCTTTGTATTGTCAAAGCATTGTATGCACTGAGATAACAACTTTTTTGTCTTGATGTCTAGAGGCATGAAACAACTTTCAGTCATCTCAGAATCATGTGGGAAGTTAACCTAAGGTGTTTCCATTAGGTTTGCACTAAGTACTTTGGTGTAAAATTGAAGTGTATACTATTTGTACTGACAAAGCATTGTATGCACTGAGATAACAACTTCGTTGTCTTGATGTATAGAGGCATGAAAAAACTTTCAAACTGCTCATAATCATGAGGGAAGTTAACCAAAGGTGTTTCCATTAGGTTTGCAGTCAGGACTTTTCAGTACAATTTAAGTGTATACTACTGTTACGTCAAAGCATTGTATGCACTGAGATAACAACTTTTTTGTCTTAATGTCTAAAGGCATGAAACAACTTTCAGTCATCTCAGAATCATGTGTGAAGTTACGCTAAGGTGTTTCCATTAGTTTTGCAGTAAGTTCTTTGGTGTAAAATTGAAATGCATACTCTTTGCATTGTCAAAGCATTGTATGCACTGAGATAACAACTTTGTTGTCTTGATGTCTAGAGGCATGAAACAACTTTCAGTCATCTCAGAATCATGTGGGAAGTTAACCTAAGGTGTTTCCATTAGGTTTGCAGTAAGTACTTTGGTGTAAAATTGAAATGTATACTCTTTGTATTGTCAAAGCATTGTATGCACTGAGATAACAACTTTTTTGTCTTGATGTCTAGAGGCATGAAACAACTTTCAGTCATTTCAGAATCATGTGGGAAGTTAACCTAAGGTGTTTCCATTAGGTTTGCACTAAGTACTTTGGTGTAAAATTCAAATGTATAATACTTTTAATGTCAAAGCACTCTATTCTCTGAGAAATCAACTTTTTTGTCGTTATGTACAGGGGCATGAAACAACTAGCAGACATTTCAGAATCATGTGGGAAGTTAACCTTAGGTGTTTCCATTAGGTTTGCAGTAAGTACTGTGGTGTAAAATTGAAATGTATACTCTTTGTATTGTCAAAGCATTGTATGCACTTTGCATAAGAACTTTGTTGTCTTGATGTATAGAGGCATGAAAAAACTTTCAAACTGCTCATATTCATGAGGGAAGTTAACGAAAGGTGTTTCCATTAGGTTTGCAGTCAGGACTTTTCAGTACAATTTAAGTGTATACTACTGTTACGTCAAAGGATTGTATGCACTGAGATAACAACTTTTTTCTCTTAATGTCTAAAGGCATGAAACAACTTTCAGTCATCTCAGAATCATGTGGGAAGTTATCCTAAGATGTTTCCATTAGTTTTGCAGTAAGTTCTTTGGTGTAAAATTGAAATGTATACTATTTGTATTGTCAAAGCATTGGAAGCACTGAGAAAAGATCTTTTTTGTCTTGATGAGCAGAGGCATGAACCTACTTTCAAACTACTCATAATCATGTGGGAAGTTGAACTAGGGTGTTTCCATTAGGTTTGCACTAAGTACTTTGGTGTAAAATTCAAATCTATAATACTTTTAATGTCAAAGCACTCTAATCTCTGAGAAATCAACTTTTTTGTCTTTATGTACAGAGGCATGAAACAACTTTCAGTCATCTCAGAATCATGTGGGAAGTTAACCTAAGGTGTTTCCATTAGGTTTGCAGTAAGTACTGCCGTGTAAAATTGAAATGTATACTCTTTGTATTGTCAAAGCATTGTATGCACTGAGATAACAACTTTTTTGTCTTGATGTCTAGAGGCATGAAACAACTTTCAGTCATCTCAGAATCATGTGGGAAATTAACTTAAGGTGTTTCCATTAGGTTTGCACTAAGTACTTTGGTGTAAAATTGAAGTGTATACTATTTGTACTGACAAAGCATTGTATGCACTGACATAACAACTTTGTTGTCTTGATGTATAGAGGCATGAAAAAACTTTCAAACTGCTCATAATCATGAGGGAAGTTAACCAAAGGTGTTTCCATTAGGTTTGCAGTCAGGACTTTTCAGTACAATTTAAGTGTATACTACTGTTACGTCAAAGCATTGTATGCACTGAGATAACAACTTTTTTGTCTTAATGTCTAAAGGCATGAAACAAGTTTCAGTCATCTCAGAATCATGTGGGAAGTTAACCTAAGGTGTTTCCATTAGTTTTGCAGTAAGTTCTTTGGTGTAAAATTGAAATGTATACTATTTGTATTGTCAAAGCATTGGAAGCACTGAGAAAAGAACTTTTTTGTCTTGATGAGCAGAGGCATGAAACTACTTTCAAACTACTCATAATCATGTGGGAAGTTGAACTAGGGTGTTTCCATTAGGTTTGCACTAAGTACTTTGGTGTAAAATTCAAATCTATAATACTTTTAATGTCAAAGCACTCTAATCTCTGAGAAATCAACTTTTTTGTCTTTATGTACAGAGGCATGAAACAACTTGCAGACATTTCAGAATCATGTAGGAAGTTAACCTAAGGTGTTTCCATTAGGTTTGCAGTAAGTACTTTGGTGTAAAATTGAAATGTATACTCTTTGTATTGTCAAAGCATTGTATGCACTGAGATAACAACTTTTTTGTCTTGATGTCTGGAGGCATGAAACAACTTTCAGTCATCTCAGAATCATGTGGGAAGTTAACCTAAGGTGTTTCCATTAGGTTTGCACTAAGTACTTTGGTGTAAAATTGAAATGTATACTATTTGTATTGCAAAGCTTTGGAAGCACTGAGAAAAGAACTTTTTTGTCTTGCTGTATATAGGCATGAAACAACTTTCAAACTGCTCATAATCATGTGGGAAGTTAACCAAAGGTGTTTCCAATAGGTTTGCAGTAAGTACTTTGGTTTAAAATTGAAATGCATACTCTTTGTATTGTCAAAGCATTGTATGCACTGAGATAACAACTTTTTTGTCTTGATGTCTAGAGGCATGAAACAACTTTCAGTCATCTCAGAATCATGTGGGAAGTTAACCTAAGGTGTTTCCATTAGGTTTGCACTAAGTACTTTGGTGTAAAATTCAAATGTATAATACTTTTAATGTCAAAGCACTCTATTCTCTGAGAAATCAACTTTTTTGTCTTTATGTACAGGGGCATGAAACAACTTGCAGACATTTCAGAATCATGTGGGAAGTTAACCTTAGATGTTTCCATTAGGTTTGCAGTAAGTCCTTTGGTGTAAAATTGAAATGTATACTCTTTGTATTGTCAAAGCATTGTATGCACTGAGATAACAACTTTTTTGTCTTGATGTCTAGAGGCATGAAACAACTTTCAGTCATCTCAGAATCATGTGGGAAGTTAACCTAAGGTGTTTCCATTAGGTTTGCACTAAGTACTTTGGTGTAAAATTGAAGTGTATACTATTTGTACTGACAAAGCATTGTATGCACTGAGATAACAACTTCGTTGTCTTGATGTATAGAGGCATGAAAAAACTTTCAAACTGCTCATAATCATGAGGGAAGTTAACCAAAGGTGTTTCCATTAGGTTTGCAGTCAGGACTTTTCAGTACAATTTAAGTGTATACTACTGTTACGTCAAAGCATTGTATGCACTGAGATAACAACTTTTTTGTCTTAATGTCTAAAGGCATGAAACAACTTTCAGTCATCTCAGAATCATGTGGGAAGTTACGCTAAGGTGTTTCCATTAGTTTTGCAGTAAGTTCTTTGGTGTAAAATTGAAATGTATACTATTTGTATTGTCAAAGCATTGGAAGCACTGAGAAAAGAACTTTTTTGTCTTGATGAGCAGAGGCATGAAACTACTTTGAAACTACTCATAATCATGTGGGAAGTTGAACTAGGGTGTTTCCATTAGGTTTGCACTAAGTACTTTGGTGTAAAATTCAAATCTATACTACTTTTAATGTCAAAGCACTCTAATCTCTGAGAAATCAACTTTTTTGTCTTCTTGTACAGAGGCATGAAACAACTTGCAGACATTTCAGAATCATGTAGGAAGTTAACCTAAGGTGTTTCCATTAGGTTTGCAGTAAGTACTTTGGTGTAAAATTGAAATGTTTTCTCTTTGTATTGTCAAAGCATTGTATGCACTGAGAGAACAACTTTTTTGTCCTGATGTCTAGAGGCATGAAACAACTTTCAGTCATCTCAGAATCATGTGGGAAGTTAACGTAAGGTGTTTCCATTAGGTTTGCACTAAGTACTTTGGTGTAAACTTGAAATGTATACTATTTGTATTGCAAAGCTTTGGAAGCTCTGAGAAAAGAACTTTTTTGTCTTGATGTATATCGGCATGAAACAACTTTCAAACTGCTCATAATCATGTGGGAAGTTAACCAAAGGTGTTTCCATTAGGTTTGCAGTAAGTACTTTGGTTTAAAATTGAAATGCATACTCTTTGCATTGTCAAAGCATTGTATGCACTGAGATAACAACTTTTCTGTCTTGATGTCTGGAGGCATGAAACAACTTTCAGTCATCTCAGAATCATGTGGGAAGTTAACCTAAGGTGTTTCCATTAGGTTTGCAGTAAGTACTTTGGTGTAAAATTGAAATGTATACTCTTTGTATTGTCAAAGCATTGTATGCACTGAGATAACAACTTTTTTGTCTTGATGTCTAGAGGCATGAAACAACTTTCAGTCATTTCAGAATCATGTGGGAAGTTAACCTAAGGTGTTTCCATTAGGTTTGCACTAAGTACTTTGGTGTAAAATTCAAATGTATAATACTTTTAATGTCAAAGCACTCTATTCTCTGAGAAATCAACTTTTTTGTCTTTATGTACAGGGGCATGAAACAACTAGCAGACATTTCAGAATCATGTGGGAAGTTAACCTTAGGTGTTTCCATTAGGTTTGCAGTAAGTACTGTGGTGTAAAATTTAAATGTATACTCTTTGTATTGTCAAAGCATTGTATGCACTGAGATAAGAACTTTGTTGTCTTGATGTATAGAGGCATGAAAAAACTTTCAAACTGCTCATATTCATGAGGGAAGTTAACCAAAGGTGTTTCCATTAGGTTTGCAGTCAGGACTTTTCAGTACAATTTAAGTGTATACTACTGTTACGTCAAAGCATTGTATGCACTGAGATAACAACTTTTTTCTCTTAATGTCTAAAGGCATGAAACAACTTTCAGTCATCTCAGAATCATGTGGGAAGTTATCCTAAGGTGTTTCCATTAGTTTTGCAGTTTGTTCTTTGGTGTAAAATTGAAATGTATACTATTTGTATTGTCAAAGCATTGGAAGCACTGAGAAAAGATCTTTTTTGTCTTGATGAGCAGAGGCATGAACCTATTTTCAAACTACTCATAATCATGTGGGAAGTTGAACTAGGGTGTTTCCATTAGGTTTGCACTAAGTACTTTGGTGTAAAATTCAAATCTATAATACTTTTAATGTCAAAGCACTCTAATCTCTGAGAAATCAACTTTTTTGTCTTTATGTACAGAGGCATGAAACAACTTTCAGTCATCTCAGAATCATGTGGGAAGTTAACCTAAGGTGTTTCCATTAGGTTTGCAGTAAGTACTGCCGTGTAAAATTGAAATGTATACTCTTTGTATTGTCAAAGCATTGTATGCACTGAGATAACAACTTTTTTGTCTTGATGTCTAGAGGCATGAAACAACTTTCAGTCATCTCAGAATCATGTGGGAAATTAACTTAAGGTGTTTCCATTAGGTTTGCACTAAGTACTTTGGTGTAAAATTGAAGTGTATACTATTTGTACTGACAAAGCATTGTATGCACTGACATAACAACTTTGTTGTCTTGATGTATAGAGGCATGAAAAAACTTTCAAACTGCTCATAATCATGAGGGAAGTTAACCAAAGGTGTTTCCATTAGGTTTGCAGTCAGGACTTTTCAGTACAATTTAAGTGTATACTACTGTTACGTCAAAGCATTGTATGCACTGAGATAACAACTTTTTTGTCTTAATGTCTAAAGGCATGAAACAAGTTTCAGTCATCTCAGAATCATGTGGGAAGTTAACCTAAGGTGTTTCCATTAGTTTTGCAGTAAGTTCTTTGGTGTAAAATTGAAATGTATACTATTTGTATTGTCAAAGCATTGGAAGCACTGAGAAAAGAACTTTTTTGTCTTGATGAGCAGAGGCATGAAACTACTTTCAAACTACTCATAATCATGTGGGAAGTTGAACTAGGGTGTTTCCATTAGGTTTGCACTAAGTACTTTGGTGTAAAATTCAAATCTATAATACTTTTAATGTCAAAGCACTCTAATCTCTGAGAAATCAACTTTTTTGTCTTTATGTACAGAGGCATGAAACAACTTGCAGACATTTCAGAATCATGTAGGAAGTTAACCTAAGGTGTTTCCATTAGGTTTGCAGTAAGTACTTTGGTGTAAAATTGAAATGTATACTCTTTGTATTGTCAAAGCATTGTATGCACTGAGATAACAACTTTTTTGTCTTGATGTCTGGAGGCATGAAACAACTTTCAGTCATCTCAGAATCATGTGGGAAGTTAACCTAAGGTGTTTCCATTAGGTTTGCACTAAGTACTTTGGTGTAAAATTGAAATGTATACTATTTGTATTGCAAAGCTTTGGAAGCACTGAGAAAAGAACTTTTTTGTCTTGCTGTATATAGGCATGAAACAACTTTCAAACTGCTCATAATCATGTGGGAAGTTAACCAAAGGTGTTTCCAATAGGTTTGCAGTAAGTACTTTGGTTTAAAATTGAAATGCATACTCTTTGTATTGTCAAAGCATTGTATGCACTGAGATAACAACTTTTTTGTCTTGATGTCTAGAGGCATGAAACAACTTTCAGTCATCTCAGAATCATGTGGGAAGTTAACCTAAGGTGTTTCCATTAGGTTTGCACTAAGTACTTTGGTGTAAAATTCAAATGTATAATACTTTTAATGTCAAAGCACTCTATTCTCTGAGAAATCAACTTTTTTGTCTTTATGTACAGGGGCATGAAACAACTTGCAGACATTTCAGAATCATGTGGGAAGTTAACCTTAGATGTTTCCATTAGGTTTGCAGTAAGTCCTTTGGTGTAAAATTGAAATGTATACTCTTTGTATTGTCAAAGCATTGTATGCACTGAGATAACAACTTTTTTGTCTTGATGTCTAGAGGCATGAAACAACTTTCAGTCATCTCAGAATCATGTGGGAAGTTAACCTAAGGTGTTTCCATTAGGTTTGCACTAAGTACTTTGGTGTAAAATTGAAGTGTATACTATTTGTACTGACAAAGCATTGTATGCACTGAGATAACAACTTCGTTGTCTTGATGTATAGAGGCATGAAAAAACTTTCAAACTGCTCATAATCATGAGGGAAGTTAACCAAAGGTGTTTCCATTAGGTTTGCAGTCAGGACTTTTCAGTACAATTTAAGTGTATACTACTGTTACGTCAAAGCATTGTATGCACTGAGATAACAACTTTTTTGTCTTAATGTCTAAAGGCATGAAACAACTTTCAGTCATCTCAGAATCATGTGGGAAGTTACGCTAAGGTGTTTCCATTAGTTTTGCAGTAAGTTCTTTGGTGTAAAATTGAAA
Source organism: Mobula birostris (assembly GCF_030028105.1). Lineage (NCBI taxonomy): Eukaryota > Metazoa > Chordata > Chondrichthyes > Myliobatiformes > Myliobatidae > Mobula > Mobula birostris. The sequence continues at coordinate 44,951 of NW_027275304.1, forward strand.
TGTATACTATTTGTATTGTCAAAGCATTGGAAGCACTGAGAAAAGAACTTTTTTGTCTTGATGAGCAGAGGCATGAAACTACTTTGAAACTACTCATAATCATGTGGGAAGTTGAACTAGGGTGTTTCCATTAGGTTTGCACTAAGTACTTTGGTGTAAAATTCAAATCTATAGTACTTTTAATGTCAAAGCACTCTAATCTCTGAGAAATCAACTTTTTTGTCTTCTTGTACAGAGGCATGAAACAACTTGCAGACATTTCAGAATCATGTAGGAAGTTAACCTAAGGTGTTTCCATTAGGTTTGCAGTAAGTACTTTGGTGTAAAATTGAAATGTTTTCTCTTTGTATTGTCAAAGCATTGTATGCACTGAGAGAACAACTTTTTTGTCCTGATGTCTAGAGGCATGAAACAACTTTCAGTCATCTCAGAATCATGTGGGAAGTTAACGTAAGGTGTTTCCATTAGGTTTGCACTAAGTACTTTGGTGTAAACTTGAAATGTATACTATTTGTATTGCAAAGCTTTGGAAGCTCTGAGAAAAGAACTTTTTTGTCTTGATGTATATCGGCATGAAACAACTTTCAAACTGCTCATAATCATGTGGGAAGTTAACCAAAGGTGTTTCCATTAGGTTTGCAGTAAGTACTTTGGTTTAAAATTGAAATGCATACTCTTTGCATTGTCAAAGCATTGTATGCACTGAGATAACAACTTTTCTGTCTTGATGTCTGGAGGCATGAAACAACTTTCAGTCATCTCAGAATCATGTGGGAAGTTAACCTAAGGTGTTTCCATTAGGTTTGCAGTAAGTACTTTGGTGTAAAATTGAAATGTATACTCTTTGTATTGTCAAAGCATTGTATGCACTGAGATAACAACTTTTTTGTCTTGATGTCTAGAGGCATGAAACAACTTTCAGTCATTTCAGAATCATGTGGGAAGTTAACCTAAGGTGTTTCCATTAGGTTTGCACTAAGTACTTTGGTGTAAAATTCAAATGTATAATACTTTTAATGTCAAAGCACTCTATTCTCTGAGAAATCAACTTTTTTGTCTTTATGTACAGGGGCATGAAACAACTAGCAGACATTTCAGAATCATGTGGGAAGTTAACCTTAGGTGTTTCCATTAGGTTTGCAGTAAGTACTGTGGTGTAAAATTTAAATGTATACTCTTTGTATTGTCAAAGCATTGTATGCACTGAGATAAGAACTTTGTTGTCTTGATGTATAGAGGCATGAAAAAACTTTCAAACTGCTCATATTCATGAGGGAAGTTAACCAAAGGTGTTTCCATTAGGTTTGCAGTCAGGACTTTTCAGTACAATTTAAGTGTATACTACTGTTACGTCAAAGCATTGTATGCACTGAGATAACAACTTTTTTCTCTTAATGTCTAAAGGCATGAAACAACTTTCAGTCATCTCAGAATCATGTGGGAAGTTATCCTAAGGTGTTTCCATTAGTTTTGCAGTTTGTTCTTTGGTGTAAAATTGAAATGTATACTATTTGTATTGTCAAAGCATTGGAAGCACTGAGAAAAGATCTTTTTTGTCTTGATGAGCAGAGGCATGAACCTATTTTCAAACTACTCATAATCATGTGGGAAGTTGAACTAGGGTGTTTCCATTAGGTTTGCACTAAGTACTTTGGTGTAAAATTCAAATCTATAATACTTTTAATGTCAAAGCACTCTAATCTCTGAGAAATCAACTTTTTTGTCTTTATGTACAGAGGCATGAAACAACTTTCAGTCATCTCAGAATCATGTGGGAAGTTATCCTAAGGTGTTTCCATTAGTTTTGCAGTAAGTTCTTTGGTGTAAAATTGAAATGTATACTCTTTGTATTGTCAAAGCATTGTATGCACTGAGATAACAACTTTTTTGTCTTGATGTCTAGAGGCATGAAACAACTTTCAGTCATCTCAGAATCATGTGGGAAGTTAACTTAAGGTGTTTCCATTAGGTTTGCACTAAGTACTTTGGTGTAAAATTGAAGTGTATACTATTTGTACTGACAAAGCATTGTATGCACTGACATAACAACTTTGTTGTCTTGATGTATAGAGGCATGAAAAAACTTTCAAACTGCTCATAATCATGAGGGAAGTTAACCAAAGGTGTTTCCATTAGGTTTGCAGTCAGGACTTTTCAGTACAATTTAAGTGTATACTACTGTTACGTCAAAGCATTGTATGCACTGAGATAACAACTTTTTTGTCTTAATGTCTAAAGGCATGAAACAAGTTTCAGTCATCTCAGAATCATGTGGGAAGTTAACCTAAGGTGTTTCCATTAGTTTTGCAGTAAGTTCTTTGGTGTAAAATTGAAATGTATACTATTTGTATTGTCAAAGCATTGGAAGCACTGAGAAAAGAACTTTTTTGTCTTGATGAGCAGAGGCATGAAACTACTTTCAAACTACTCATAATCATGTGGGAAGTTGAACTAGGGTGTTTCCATTAGGTTTGCACTAAGTACTTTGGTGTAAAATTCAAATCTATAATACTTTTAATGTCAAAGCACTCTAATCTCTGAGAAATCAACTTTTTTGTCTTTATGTACAGAGGCATGAAACAACTTGCAGACATTTCAGAATCATGTAGGAAGTTAACCTAAGGTGTTTCCATTAGGTTTGCAGTAAGTACTTTGGTGTAAAATTGAAATGTATACTCTTTGTATTGTCAAAGCATTGTATGCACTGAGATAACAACTTTTCTGTCTTGATGTCTGGAGGCATGAAACAACTTTCAGTCATCTCAGAATCATGTGGGAAGTTAACCTAAGGTGTTTCCATTAGGTTTGCACTAAGGACTTTGGTGTAAAATTGAAATGTATACTATTTGTATTGCAAAGCTTTGGAAGCACTGAGAAAAGAACTTTTTTGTCTTGCTGTATATAGGCATGAAACAACTTTCAAACTGCTCATAATCATGTGGGAAGTTAACCAAAGGTGTTTCCAATAGGTTTGCAGTAAGTACTTTGGTTTAAAATTGAAATGCATACTCTTTGTATTGTCAAAGCATTGTATGCACTGAGATAACAACTTTTTTGTCTTGATGTCTAGAGGCATGAAACAACTTTCAGTCATCTCAGAATCATGTGGGAAGTTAACCTAAGGTGTTTCCATTAGGTTTGCACTAAGTACTTTGGTGTAAAATCCAAATGTATAATACTTTTAATGTCAAAGCACTCTATTCTCTGAGAAATCAACTTTTTTGTCTTTATGTACAGGGGCATGAAACAACTTGCAGACATTTCAGAATCATGTGGGAAGTTAACCTTAGGTGTTTCCATTAGGTTTGCAGTAAGTCCTTTGGTGTAAAATTGAAATGTATACTCTTTGTATTGTCAAAGCATTGTATGCACTGAGATAACAACTTTTTTGTCTTGATGTCTAGAGGCATGAAACAACTTTCAGTCATCTCAGAATCATGTGGGAAGTTAACTTAAGGTGTTTCCATTAGGTTTGCACTAAGTACTTTGGTGTAAAATTGAAGTGTATACTATTTGTACTGACAAAGCATTGTATGCACTGACATAACAACTTTGTTGTCTTGATGTATAGAGGCATGAAAAAACTTTCAAACTGCTCATAATCATGAGGGAAGTTAACCAAAGGTGTTTCCATTAGGTTTGCAGTCAGGACTTTTCAGTACAATTTAAGTGTATACTACTGTTACGTCAAAGCATTGTATGCACTGAGATAACAACTTTTTTGTCTTAATGTCTAAAGGCATGAAACAACTTTCAGTCATCTCAGAATCATGTGGGAAGTTACGCTAAGGTGTTTCCATTAGTTTTGCAGTAAGTTCTTTGGTGTAAAATTGAAATGCGTACTCTTTGCATTGTCAAAGCATTGTATGCACTGAGATAACAACTTTGTTGTCTTGATGTCTAGAGGCATGAAACAACTTTCAGTCATCTCAGAATCATGTGGGAAGTTAACCTAAGGTGTTTCCATTAGGTTTGCAGTAAGTACTTTGGTGTAAAATTGGAATGTATACTCTTTGTATTGTCAAAGCATTGTATGCACTGAGATAACAACTTTTTTGTCTTAATGTCTAGAGGCATGAAACAACTTTCAGTCATTTCAGAATCATGTGGGAAGTTAACCTAAGGTGTTTGCATTAGGTTTGCACTAAGTACTTTGGTGTAAAATTGAAGTGTATACTATTTGTACTGACAAAGCATTGTATGCACTGAGATAACAACTTCGTTGTCTTGATGTATAGAGGCATGAAAAAACTTTCAAACTGCTCATAATCATGAGGGAAGTTAACCAAAGGTGTTTCCATTAGGTTTGCAGTCAGGACTTTTCAGTACAATTTAAGTGTATACTACTGTTACGTCAAAGCATTGTATGCACTGAGATAACAACTTTTTTGTCTTAATGTCTAAAGGCATGAAACAACTTTCAGTCATCTCAGAATCATGTGGGAAGTTACGCCTAAGGTGTTTCCATTAGTTTTGCAGTAAGTTCTTTGGTGTAAAATTGAAATGTATACTATTTGTATTGTCAAAGCATTGGAAGCACTGAGAAAAGAACTTTTTTGTGTTGATGAGCAGAGGCATGAAACTACTTTGAAACTACTCATAATCATGTGGGAAGTTGAACTAGGGTGTTTCCATTAGGTTTGCACTAAGTACTTTGGTGTAAAATTCAAATCTATACTACTTTTTAATGTCAAAGCACTCTAATCTCTGAGAAATCAACTTTTTTGTCTTCTTGTACAGTGGCATGAAACAAACTTGCAGACATTTCAGAATCATGTAGGAAGTTAACCTAAGGTGTTTTCCATTAGGTTTTGCAGTAAGTACTTTGGTGTAAAATTGAAATGTATACTCTTTGTATTGTCAAAGCATTGTATGCACTGAGATAACAACTTTTTTGTCTTGATGTCTGGAGGCATGAAACAACTTGCAGTCATCTCAGAATCATGTGGGAAGTTAACCTAAGGTGTTTCCATTAGGTTTGCACTAAGTACTTTGGTGTAAAATTGAAGTGTATACTATTTGTACTGACAAAGCATTGTATGCACTGACATAACAACTTTGTTGTCTTGATGTATAGAGGCATGAAAAAACTTTCAAACTGCTCATAACATGAGGGAAGTTAACCAAAGGTGTTTCCATTAGGTTTGCAGTCAGGACTTTTCAGTACGAATTTAAGTGTATACTACTGTTACGTCAAAGCATTGTATGCACTGAGATAACAACTTTTTTGTCTTAATGTCTAAAGGCATGAAACAAGTTTCAGTCATCTCAGAATCATGTGGGAAGTTAACCTAAGGTGTTTCCATTAGTTTTGCAGTAAGTTCTTTGGTGTAAAATTGAAATGTATACTATTTGTATTGTCAAAGCATTGGAAGCACTGAGAAAAGAACTTTTTTGTCTTGATGAGCAGAGGCATGAAACTACTTTCAAACTACTCATAATCATGTGGGAAGTTGAACTAGGGTGTTTCCATTAGGTTTGCACTAAGTACTTTGGTGTAAAATTCAAATCTATAATACTTTTAATGTCAAAGCACTCTAATCTCTGAGAAATCAACTTTTTTGTCTTTATGTACAGAGGCATGAAACAACTTGCAGACATTTCAGAATCATGTAGGAAGTTAACCTAAGGTGTTTCCATTAGGTTTGCAGTAAGTACTTTGGTGTAAAATTGAAATGTATACTCTTTGTATTGTCAAAGCATTGTATGCACTGAGATAACAACTTTTCTGTCTTGATGTCTGGAGGCATGAAACAACTTTCAGTCATCTCAGAATCATGTGGGAAGTTAACCTAAGGTGTTTCCATTAGGTTTGCACTAAGGACTTTGGTGTAAAATTGAAATGTATACTATTTGTATTGCAAAGCTTTGGAAGCACTGAGAAAAAGAACTTTTTTGTCTTGCTGTATATAGGCATGAAACAACTTTCAAACTGCTCATAATCATGTGGGAAGTTAACCAAAGGTGTTTCCAATAGGTTTGCAGTAAGTACTTTGGTTTTAAAATTGAAATGCATTACTCTTTGTATTGTCAAAGCATTGTATGCACTGAGATAACAACTTTTTTGTCTTGATGTCTAGAGGCATGAAACCAACTTTCAGTCATCTCAGAATCATGTGGGAAGTTAACCTAAGGTGTTTCCATTAGGTTTGCACTAACTACTTTGGGTGTAAAATCCAAATGTATAATACTTTTAATGTCAAAGCACTCTATTCTCTGAGAAATCAACTTTTTTGTCTTTATGTACAGGGGCATGAAACAACTTGCAGACATTTCAGAATCATGTGGGAAGTTAACCTTAGGTGTTTCCATTAGGTTTTGCAGTAAGTCCTTTGGTGTAAAATTGAAATGTATACTCTTTGTATTGTCAAAGCATTGTATGCACTGAGATAACAACTTTTTTGTCTTGATGTCTAGAGGCATGAAACAACTTTCAGTCATCTCAGAATCATGTGGGAAGTTAACCTAAGGTGTTTCCATTAGGTTTGCACTAAGTACTTTGGTGTAAAATTGAAGTGTATACTATTTGTACTGACAAAGCATTGTATGCACTGAGATAACAACTTGTTGTCTTGATGTATAGAGGCATGAAAAAACTTTCAAACTGCTCATAATCATGAGGGAAGTTAACCAAAGGTGTTTCCATTAGGTTTGCAGTCAGGACTTTTCAGTACAATTTAAGTGTATACTACTGTTACGTCAAAGCATTGTATGCACTGAGATAACAACTTTTTTGTCTTAATGTCTAAAGGCATGAAACAACTTTCAGTCATCTCAGAATCATGTGGGAAGTTACGCTAAGGTGTTTCCATTAGTTTTGCAGTAAGTTCTTTGGTGTAAAATTGAAATGTATACTATTTGTATTGTCAAAGCATTGGAAGCACTGAGAAAAGAACTTTTTTGTGTTGATGAGCAGAGGCATGAAACTACTTTGAAACTACTCATAATCATGTGGGAAGTTGAACTAGGGTGTTTCCATTAGGTTTGCACTAAGTACTTTGGTGTAAAATTCAAATCTATACTACTTTTAATGTCAAAGCACTCTAATCTCTGAGAAATCAACTTTTTTGTCTTCTTGTACAGTGGCATGAAACAACTTGCAGACATTTCAGAATCATGTAGGAAGTTAACCTAAGGTGTTTCCATTAGGTTTGCCAGTAAGTACTTTGGTGCAAAATTGAAATGTATACTCTCTTTGTATTGTCAAAGCATTGTATGCACTGAGATAACAACTTTTTTGTCTTGATGTCTGGAGGCATGAAACAACTTGCAGTCATCTCAGAATCATGTTGGGAAGTTAACCTAAGGTGTTTCCATTAGGTTTGCACTAAGTACTTTGGTGTAAAATTGAAGTGTATACTATTTGTACTGACAAAGCATTGTATGCACTGACATAACAACTTTGTTGTCTTGATGTATAGAGGCATGAAAAAACTTTCAAACTGCTCATAATCATGAGGGAAGTTAACCAAAGGTGTTTCCATTAGGTTTGCAGTCAGGACTTTTCAGTACAATTTAAGTGTATACTACTGTTACGTCAAAGCATTGTATGCACTGAGATAACAACTTTTTTGTCTTAATGTCTAAAGGCATGAAACAAGTTTCAGTCATCTCAGAATCATGTGGGAAGTTAACCTAAGGTGTTTCCATTAGTTTTGCAGTAAGTTCTTTGGTGTAAACTTGAAATGTATACTATTGTTATTGCAAAGCTTTGGAAGCTCTGAGAAAAGAACTTTTTTGTCTTGATGTATATCGGCATGAAACAACTTTCAAACTGCTCATAATCATGTGGGGAAGTTAACCAAAGGTGTTTCCATTAGGTTTGCAGTAAGTACTTTGGTTTAAAATTGAAATGCATACTCTTTGCATTGTCAAAGCATTGTATGCACTGAGATAACAACTTTTCTGTCTTGATGTCTGGAGGCATGAAACAACTTTCAGTCATCTCAGAATCATGTGGGAAGTTAACCTAAGGTGTTTCCATTAGGTTTGCAGTAAGTACTTTGGTGTAAAATTGAAATGTATACTCTTTGTATTGTCAAAGCATTGTATGCACTGAGATAACAACTTTTTTGTCTTCATGTCTAGAGGCATGAAAACAACTTTCAGTCATTTCAGAATCATGTGGGAAGTTAACCTAAGGTGTTTCCATTAGGATTGCACTAAGTACTTTGGTGTAAAATTCAAATGTATAATACTTTTAATGTCAAAGCACTCTATTCTCTGAGAAATCAACTTTTTTGTCTTTATGTACAGGGGCATGAAACAACTAGCAGACATTTCAGAATCATGTGGGAAGTTAACCTTAGGTGTTTCCATTAGGTTTGCAGTAAGTACTGTGGTGTAAAATTGAAATGTATACTCTTTGTATTGTCAAAGCATTGTATGCACTGAGATAAGAACTTTGTTGTCTTGATGTATAGAGGCATGAAAAAACTTTCAAACTGCTCATATTCATGAGGGAAGTTAACCAAAGGTGTTTCCATTAGGTTTGCAGTCAGGACTTTTCAGTACAATTTAAGTGTATACTACTGTTACGTCAAAGCATTGTATGCACTGAGATAACAACTTTTTTCTCTTAATGTCTAAAGGCATGAAACAACTTTCAGTCATCTCAGAATCATGTGGGAAGTTAACCTAAGGTGTTTCCATTAGGTTTGCACTAAGTACTTTGGTGTAAAATTGAAATGTATACTATTTGTATTGCAAAGCTTTGGAAGCACTGAGAAAAGAACTTTTTTGTCTTGCTGTATATAGGCATGAAACAACTTTCAAACTGCTCATAATCATGTGGGAAGTTAACCAAAGGTGTTTCCAATAGGTTTGCAGTAAGTACTTTGGTTTAAAATTGAAATGCATACTCTTTGTATTGTCAAAGCATTGTATGCACCTGAGATAACAACTTTTTTGTCTTGATGTCTAGAGGCATGAAACAACTTTCAGTCATCTCAGAATCATGTGGGAAGTTAACCTAAGGGTGTTCCATTAGGTTTGCACTAAGTACTTTTGGTGTAAAATTCAAATGTATAATACTTTTAATGTCAAAGCACTCTATTCTCTGAGAAATCAACTTTTTTGTCTTTATGTACAGGGGCATTGAAACAACTTGCAGACATTTCAGATCATGTGGGAAGTTAACCTTAGGTGTTTCCATTAGGTTTGCAGTAAGTCCTTTGGTGTAAAATTGAAATGTATACTCTTTGTATTGTCAAAGCATTGTATGCACTGAGATAACAACTTTTTTGTCTTGATGTCTAGAGGCATGAAACAACTTTCAGTCATCTCAGAATCATGTGGGACGTTAACCTAAGGTGTTTCCATTAGGTTTGCACTAAGTACTTTGGTGTAAAATTGAAGTGTATACTATTTGTACTGACAAAGCATTGTATGCACTGAGATAACAACTTCGTTGTCTTGATGTATAGAGGCATGAAAAAACTTTCAAACTGCTCATAATCATGAGGGAAGTTAACCAAAGGTGTTTCCATTAGGTTTGCAGTCAGGACTTTTCAGTACAATTTAAGTGTATACTACTGTTACGTCAAAGCATTGTATGCACTGAGATAACAACTTTTTTGTCTTAATGTCTTAAAGGCATGAAACAACTTTCAGTCATCTCAGAATCATGTGTGAAGTTACGCTAAAGGTGTTTCCATTAGTTTTGCAGTAAGTTCTTTGGTGTAAAATTGAAATGCATACTCTTTGCATTGTCAAAGCATTGTATGCACTGAGATAACAACTTTGTTGTCTTGATGGTCTAGAGGCATGAAACAACTTTCAGTCATCTCAGAATCATGTGGGAAGTTAACCTAAGGTGTTTCCATTAGGTTTGCAGTAAGTACTTGGTGTAAAATTGAAATGTACTCTTTGTATTGTCAAAGCATTGTATGCACTGAGATAACAACTTTTTTGTCTTGATGTCTAGAGGCATGAAACAACTTTCAGTCATTTCAGAATCATGTGGGAAGTTAACCTAAGGTGTTTCCATTAGGTTTGCACTAAGTACTTTGGTGTAAAATTCAAATGTATAATACTTTTAATGTCAAAGCACTCTATTCTCTGAGAAATCAACTTTTTGTCTTTATGTACAGGGGCATGAAACAACTAGCAGACATTTCAGAATCATGTGGGAAGTTAACCTTAGGTGTTTCCATTAGGTTTGCAGTAAGTACTGTGGTGTAAAATTGAAATGTATACTCTTTGTATTGTCAAAGCATTGTATGCACTGAGATAAGAACTTTGTTGTCTTGATGTATAGAGGCATGAAAAAACTTTCAAACTGCTCATATTCATGAGGGAAGTTAACCAAAGGTGTTTCCATTAGGTTTGCAGTCAGGACTTTTCAGTACAATTTAAGTGTATACTACTGTTACGTCAAAGCATTGTATGCACTGAGATAACAACTTTTTTCTCTTAATGTCTAAAGGCATGAAACAACTTTCAGTCATCTCAGAATCATGTGGGAAGTTATCCTAAGGTGTTTCCATTAGTTTTGCAGTAAGTTCTTTGGTGTAAAATTGAAATGTATACTATTTGTATTGTCAAAGCATTGGAAGCACTGAGAAAAGAACTTTTTTGTCTTGATGAGCAGAGGCATGAAACTACTTTGAAACTACTCATAATCATGTGGGAAGTTGAACTAGGGTGTTTCCATTAGGTTTGCACTAAGTACTTTGGTGTAAAATTCAAATCTATACTACTTTAATGTCAAAGCACTCTAATCTCTGAGAAATCAACTTTTTTGTCTTCTTGTACAGTGGCATGAAACAACTTGCAGACATTTCAGAATCATGTAGGAAGTTAACCTAAGGTGTTTCCATTAGGTTTGCAGTAAGTACTTTGGTGTAAAATTGAAATGTATACTCTTTGTATTGTCAAAGCATTGTATGCACTGAGATAACAACTTTTTTGTCTTGATGTCTGGAGGCATGAAACAACTTGCAGTCATCTCAGAATCATGTGGGAAGTTAACCTAAGGTGTTTCCATTAGGTTTGCACTAAGTACTTTGGTGTAAAATTGAAGTGTATACTATTTGTACTGACAAAGCATTGTATGCACTGACATAACAACTTTGTTGTCTTGATGTATAGAGGCATGAAAAAACTTTCAAACTGCTCATAATCATGAGGGAAGTTAACCAAAGGTGTTTCCATTAGGTTTGCAGTCAGGACTTTTCAGTACAATTTAAGTGTATACTACTGTTACGTCAAAGCATTGTATGCACTGAGATAACAACTTTTTTTGTCTTAATGTCTAAAGGCATGAAACAAGTTTCAGTCATCTCAGAATCATGTGGGAAGTTAACCTAAGGTGTTTCCATTAGTTTTGCAGTAAGTTCTTTGGTGTAAAATTGAAATGTATACTATTTGTATTGTCAAAGCATTGGAAGCACTGAGAAAAGAACTTTTTTGTCTTGATGAGCAGAGGCATGAAACTACTTTCAAACTACTCATAATCATGTGGGAAGTTGAACTAGGGTGTTTCATTAGGTTTGCACTAAGTACTTTGGTGTAAAATTCAAATCTATAATACTTTTAATGTCAAAGCACTCTAATCTCTGAGAAATCAACTTTTTTGTCTTTATGTACAGAGGCATGAAACAACTTGCAGACATTTCAGAATCATGTAGGAAGTTAACCTAAGGTGTTTCCATTAAGGTTTGCCAGTAAGTACTTTGGTGTAAAATTGAAATGTATACTCTTTGTATTGTCAAAGCATTGTATGCACTGAGATAACAACTTTTCTGTCTTGATGTCTGGAGGCATGAAACAACTTTCAGTCATCTCAGAATCATGTGGGAAGTTAACCTAAGGTGTTTCCATTAGGTTTGCACTAAGGACTTTGGTGTAAAATTGAAATGTATACTATTTGTATTGCAAAGCTTTGGAAGCACTGAGAAAAGAACTTTTTTGTCTTGCTGTATATAGGCATGAAACAACTTTCAAAAACTGCTCATAATCATGTGGGAAGTTAACCAAAGGTGTTTCCAATAGGTTTGCAGTAAGTACTTTGGTTTAAAATTGAAATGCATACTCTTTGTATTGTCAAAGCATTGTATGCACTGAGATAACAACTTTTTTGTCTTGATGTCTAGAGGCATGAAACAACTTTTCAGTCATCTCAGATCATGTGGGAAGTTAACCTAAGGTGTTTCCATTAGGTTTGCACTAACTACTTTGGTGTAAAATCCAAATGTATAATACTTTTAATGTCAAAGCACTCTATTCTCTGAGAAATCAACTTTTTTGTCCTTTATGTACAGGGGCATGAAACAACTTGCAGACATTTCAGAATCATGTGGGAGTTAACCTTAGGTGTTTCCATTAGGTTTGCAGTAAGTCTTTGGTGTAAAATTGAAATGTATACTCTTTGTATTGTCCAAAGCATTGTATGCACTGAGATAACAACTTTTTTGTCTTGATGTCTAGAGGCATGAAACAACTTTCAGTCATCTCAGAATCATGTGGGAAGTTAACCTAAGGTGTTTCCATAGGTTTGCACTAAGTACTTTGGTGTAAAATTGAAGTGTATACTATTTGTACTGACAAAGCATTGTATGCACTGAGATAACAACGTTGTTGTCTTGATGTATAGAGGCATGAAAAAACTTTCAAACTGCTCATAATCATGAGGGAAGTTAACCAAAGGTGTTTCCATTAGGTTTGCAGTCAGGACTTTTCAGTACAATTTAAGTGTATACTACTGTTACGTCAAAGCATTGTATGCACTGAAGATAACAACTTTTTTGTCTTAATGTCTAAAGGCATGAAACAACTTTCAGTCATCTCAGAATCATGTGGGAAGTTACGCTAAGGTGTTTCCATTAGTTTTGCAGTAAGTTCTTTGGTGTAAAATTGAAATGTATACTATTTGTATTGTCAAAGCATTGGAAGCACTGAGAAAAGAACTTTTTTGTGTTGATGAGCAGAGGCATGAAACTACTTTGAAACTACTCATAATCATGTGGGAAGTTGAACTAGGGTGTTCCATTAGGTTTGCACTAAGTACTTTGGTGTAAAATTCAAATCTATACTACTTTTAATGTCAAAGCACTCTAATCTCTGAGAAATCAACTTTTTTGTCTTCTTGTACAGTGGCATGAAACAACTTGCAGACATTTCAGAATCATGTAGGAAGTTAAACCTAAGGTGTTTCCATTAGGTTTGCAGTAAGTACTTTGGTGCAAAATTGAAATGTATACTCTTTGTATTGTCAAAGCATTGTATGCACTGAGATAACAACTTTTTTGTCTTGATGTCTGGAGGCATGAAACAACTTGCAGTCATCTCAGAATCATGTGGGAAGTTAACCTAAGGTGTTTCCATTAGGTTTGCACTAAGTACTTTGGTGTAAATTGAAGTGTATACTATTTGTACTGACAAAGCATTGTATGCACTGACATAACAACTTTGTTGTCTTGATGTATAGAGGCATGAAAAAACTTTCAAACTGCTCATAATCATGAGGGAAGTTAACCAAAGGTGTTTCCATTAGGTTTGCAGTCAGGACTTTTCAGTACAATTTAAGTGTATACTACTGTTACGTCAAAGCATTGTATGCACTGAGATAACAACTTTTTTGGTCTTAATGTCTAAAGGCATGAAACAAGTTTCAGTCATCTCAGAATCATGTGGGAAGTTAACCTAAGGTGTTTCATTAGTTTTGCAGTAAGTTCTTTGGTGTAAACTTGAAATGTATACTATTTGTATTGCAAAGCTTTGGAAGCTCTGAGAAAAGAACTTTTTTGTCTTGATGTATATCGGCATGAAACAACTTTCAAACTGCTCATAATCATGTGGGAAGTTAACCAAAGGTGTTTCCATTAGGTTTGCAGTAAGTACTTTGGTTTAAAATTGAAATGCATACTCTTTGCATTGTCAAAGGCATTGTATGCACTGAGATAACAACTTTTCTGTCTTGATGTCTGGAGGCATGAAACAACTTTCAGTCATCTCAGAATCATGTGGGAAGTTAACCTTAGGTGTTTCCATTAGGTTTGCAGTAAGTACTGTGGTGTAAAATTGAAATGTATACTCTTTGTATTGTCAAAGCATTGTATGCACTGAGATAAGAACTTTGTTGTCTTGATGTATAGAGGCATGAAAAAACTTTCAAACTGCTCATATTCATGAGGGAAGTTAACCAAAGGTGTTTCCATTAGGTTTGCAGTCAGGACTTTTCAGTACAATTTAAGTGTATACTACTGTTACGTCAAAGCATTGTATGCACTGAGATAACAACTTTTTTCTCTTAATGTCTAAAGGCATGAAACAACTTTCAGTCATCTCAGAATCATGTGGGAAGTTATCCTAAGGTGTTTTCCATTAGTTTTTGCAGTAAGTTCTTTGGGTGTAAAATTGAAATGTATACTATTTGTATTGTCAAAGCATTGGAAGCACTGAGAAAAGAACTTTTTTGTCTTGATGAGCAGAGGCATGAAACTACTTTGAAACCTACTCATAATCATGTGGGAAGTTGAACTAGGGTGTTTCCATTAGGTTTGCACTAAGTACTTTGGTGTAAAATTCAAATCTATACTACTTTTAATGTCAAAGCACTCTAATCTCTGAGAAATCAACTTTTTTGTCTTCTTGTACAGTGGCATGAAACAACTTGCAGACATTTCAGAATCAGTAGGAAGTTAACCTAAGGTGTTTCCATTAGGTTTGCAGTAAGTACTTTGGTGTAAAATTGAAATGTATACTCTTTGTATTGTCAAAGCATTGTATGCACTGAGATAACACTTTTTTGTCTTGATGTCTGGAGCATGAAACAACTTGCAGTCATCTCAGAATCATGTGGGAAGTTAACCTAAGGTGTTTCCATTAGGTTTGCACTAAGTACTTTGGTGTAAAATTGAAGTGTATACTATTTGTACTGACAAAGCATTGTATGCACTGACATAACAACTTTGTTGTCTTGATGTATAGAGGCATGAAAAAACTTTCAAACTGCTCATAATCATGAGGGAAGTTAACCAAAGGTGTTTCCATTAGGTTTGCAGTCAGGACTTTTCAGTACAATATTAAGTGTATACTACTGTTACGTCAAAGCATTGTATGCACTGAGATAACAACTTTTTTTGTCTTAATGTCTAAAGGCATGAAACAAGTTTCAGTCATCTCAGAATCATGTGGGAAGTTAACCTAAGGTGTTTCCATTAGTTTTGCAGTAAGTTCTTTGGTGTAAAATTGAAATGTATACTATTTGTATTGTCAAAGCATTGGAAGCACTGGAGAAAAGAACTTTTTTGTCTTGATGAGCAGAGGCATGAAAACTACTTTCAAACTACTCATAATCATGTGGGAAGTTGAACTAGGGGTGTTTCCATTAGGTTTGCACTAAGTACTTTGGTGTAAAATTCAAATCTATAATACTTTTAATGTCAAAGCACTCTAATCTCTGAGAAATCAACTTTTTGTCTTTATGTACAGAGGCATGAAACAACTTGCAGACATTTCAGAATCATGTAGGAAGTTAACCTAAGGTGTTTTCCATTAGGTTTTGCAGTAAGTACTTTGGTGTAAAATTGAAATGTATACTCTTTGTATTGTCAAAGCATTGTATGCACTGAGATAACAACTTTTCTGTCTTGATGTCTGGAGGCATGAAACAACTTTCAGTCATCGCAGATCATGTGTGGAAGTTAACCTAAGGTGTTTCCCATTAGGGTTTGCACTAAGGACTTGGTGTAAAATTGAAATGTATACTATTGTATTGCAAGCTTTGGAAGCACTGAGAAAAGAACTTTTTTGTCTTGCTGTATATAGGCATGAAACAACTTTCAAACTGCTCATAATCATGTGGGAAGTAACCAAAGGTGTTTCCAATAGGTTTGTCAGTAAGTACTTTGGTTTAAAATGAAATGCATACTCTTTGTATTGTCAAAGCATTGTATGCACTGAGATAACAACTTTTTTGTCTGATGTCTAGAGGCATGAAACAACTTTCAGTCATCTCAGAATCATGTGGGAAGTTTAACCTAAGGTGTTTCCATTAGGTTTGCACTAACTACTTTGGTGTAAAATCCAAATGTATAATACTTTTAATGTCAAAGCACTCTATGCACTGAGAAATCAACTTTTTTGTCTTTATGTACAGGGGCATGAAACAACTTGCAGACATTTCAGAATCATGTGGGAAGTTAACCTTAGGTGTTTCCATTAGGTATTGCAGTAAGTCCTTTGGTGTAAAATTGAAATGGTATACTCTTTGTATTGTCAAAGCATTGTATGCACTGAGATAACAACTTTTTTGTCTTGATGTCTAGAGGCATGAAACAACTTTCAGTCATCTCAGAATCATGTGCGAAGTTAACCTAAGGTGTTTCCATTAGGTTTGCACTAAGTACTTTGGTGTAAAATTGAAGTGTATACTATTTGTACTGACAAAGCATTGTATGCACTGAGATAACAACGTTGTTGTCTTGATGTATAGAGGCATGAAAAAACTTTCAAACTGCTCATAATCATGAGGGAAGTAACCAAAGGTGTTTCATTAGGTTTGCAGTCAGGACTTTTCAGTACAATTAAGTGTATACTACTGTTACGTCAAAGCATTGTATGCACTGAGATAACAACTTTTTTGTCTTAATGTCTAAAGGCATGAAACAACTTTCAGTCATCTCAGAATCATGTGGGAAGTTACGCTAGGTGTTTCCATTAGTTTTGCAGTAAGTTCTTGGTTGTAAAATTGAAATGTATACTATTTGTATTGTCAAAGCATTGGAAGCACTGAGAAAAGAACTTTTTTGTGTTGATGAGCAGAGGCATGAAACTACTTTGAAACTACTCATAATCATGTGGGAAGTTTGAACTAGGGTGTTTCATTAGGTTTGCACTAAGTACTTTGGTGTAAAATTCAAATCTATACTACTTTTAATGTCAAGAGCAACTCTAATCTCTGAGAAATCAACTTTTTTTGTCTTCTTGTACAGTGGCATGAAACAACTTGCAGACATTTCAGAATCATGTAGGAAGTTAACCTAAGGTGTTTTCCATTAGGGTTTGCAGTAAGTACTTTGGTTGCAAAATTGAAATGTATACTCTTTGTATTGTCAAAGCATTGTATGCACTGAGATAACAACTTTTTTGTCTTGATGTCTGGAGGCATGAAACAACTTGCAGTCATCTCAGAATCATGTGGGAAGTTAACCTAAGGTGTTTCCATTAGGTTTGCACTAAGTACTTGTGTAAAATTGAAGTGTATACTATTGTACTGACAAAGCATTGTATGCACTGACATAACAACTTTGTTGTCTTGATGTATAGAGGCATGAAAAAACTTTCAAACTGCTCATAATCATGAGGGAAGTTAACCAAAGGTGTTTCCATTAGGTTTGCAGTCAGGACTTTTCAGTACAATTTAAGTGTATACTACGTTACGTCAAAGCATTGTATGCACTGAGATAACAACTTTTTTGTCTTAATGTCTAAAGGCATGAAACAAGT